>NC_030977.1:929728-1068885 GCF_001298625.1 Saccharomyces eubayanus
GTAATCATCAATTGGTAACAGGCGACTAAAGTACCTCTCAAATGCTTTGGAGAAACTTCAGAAATCAACATTGGAGATAAGACAGCAATACCACCAACACCCAAACCAGAGATAATTCTACCAATGAAATATTGGTACCACTTGTCAATAGAAGCGATTTGAATGATAATACCGATAATGTAAATAACAACAACGACAATCAAACCCATTTTACGACCATACATATCACCTAACTTGGCCAAAACAATACCACCAACGGCACAACCAATGTTGAAAATAGCGACAATTAAACCAGTTCTAACCTTAGATAAGTAGTAACTACCATCATGATGCTTCATACCGAATCTTCTCAAAAAATCAGTTTGAGCAACGAAACCAGAAATAGTACCAGTATCCCAACCGAAAACGAAACCACCAAAGGCAACCATAACACAACAGATGGAGACGGTAACATAAGCACCTTTACCTGTGTTTGGGTTACTTAGGATTTGGTCGGCTTCAGCTTGGAAGTCATCTTGAGCACCTTTTTCCTCAGGCATGTTCATTACCTGTGAACTACTGGAAGGCAACTCAGCATTAGAGTTCTCACTTGATTTTTGTGGAGATATTAAATCTGGAGTTGAATTCATTATTGTTTAACTCAGATCTAGGTCTTTGATATTTGTATATGGTTTTTATATCTTTGAAGATAACAATTAAGACTGTAGAATATTTAAGTAAAGGTATGAACAACGCCAGTATTTATATGCAACTCTCGAGTGGAAAAACTTTGACTTTTTTTTCTGTTCTGGAGAAATTCTCCGGGGATACGGTCCCCAGATTTTTTTGCGTGGGCCCCCAACGTCCCCCATCGTTATTGAGTTGTTTCTCTCCAGAAGATCGTTGTACAGTCGTTATTATGGTGGTCAGTACAATAACCTCCGGAAATACAAACGTCGGGGAAAGCGGAACATCTGGAAAAATTTCTGCGCGACGTTCTCTGTAATAATCCGCAACCAAAGAGTTTGGCCGAATCCGCGGAACGAGATGTTCCGTGTTTATTGCGGTATTATATGTGCTAGACGAAACCGGAAAAACTAGGTGCCGGGAACGATGACTGGCCAGCAGAGCAGCTGGAAAAATACGGGCTAAGAAAAGACGCACGGAAAAAAAGACCCGCTGCCGGGATTTCTCCGCGAACAAGCCTTCTAAGGGATAGTTGTAGGAACCTGTCTATCTGCTGTCGATATCAGAAACCAACCAAATGCAAGCAAATGCAAACGACCTAGAATGTTCCGCAAATAGTTCATCTTGCAATTTGTTTTTCCTTTCTTTTTTCAAGGAATAGAAAGTTTGTTTTCTTCTTGTTTTCTTATCCCCAGGTGTAATGTTGGAACTACAACTTTGTCTGTACTAACGAAAAGAACGAAGAATTTTTCATCCCGTTTACCTTGCTTGTATCACCTCTATACGATAATTCTCCCTTAATTAATAAAAAGGCTTCATGTTCAACGTTGAAAAAGTGTTCGCATAAGACTTTATTTGCTCTACGATGAACCAATTATGAAAAATTAAATAACTACGAGTTTTTGGCTTGGTCTTGCTGGCAGAGCCTTACTCTGTCAAAGCTACATCGCAATTCAAGATATCGGGATAGCGTTTAAAAAGTAGCCGCACAGTCAACTATGCAGCAGGGAAGCGAGGTTAGGATGCATATTAGATAAGACCGCCGGGCATTACAGCTTTGCCGAACGTGGCCTTTAATATTTTTCCTAATGCTGGCTCGGACATTGCCTTTAACCCGCGCTACACCGAGCCGGACCGCATGAGGAAAATGAGAAATCAAGCAACACGAATAGCTTGATGTTGACAAGAGTTAATAGTATTGTCAAGAAAATCTTCCTGTAATCCTTAAGGGCAGCGTGATGTTCTACTGTACAAGAGAAGTGAGTAATGATGTATACACTAATATTCTCTTGTATCCTTAGTAGTATCTACTTTTCCTGTAACACTTCAACCGAATTGTCTTTCTTGGGTTTTTCTTAGTAAAAAATGATTTGAAGTTTACCTTAGGTCTTCTTATTTTCTTTCCTTTAGTCGCTTTCTCTCCAACAGAAAAACAAAAAACTCAGACAAAATGTAAATAAAAATAATAAAGATAGCATAAATTAAAGGTCGGAACGTACAGAGACTTTTTGAGGCATTTGAGAATAAGAATAGACAGACGTATACGAATGTAAGTATGAAATAGAGAGTCTGATTGATGAAGAACGTTGGAAATTAAGATACTACTCCACGAAGGCGCGCAGATGGTTAAAGTCCACAAAACCAAATAAAAATGAAGTAGTAAAGCTGTTTTTGTAGCCCTTTTATTTCAAACAACTTACGACGTATTCTGTTAAAGTTTTCCCCATAATCTTACTTATCTGTAAACCGGAATTCTTGACGCGCCCTTCTTAAAATGCTTCCAAATAAAGGTGTCGGTACTCAACAGCCGCAGAAAGCCATTAGCGCCTTGCGTCCAAAAATAGCCAATATCTTCACTAGTCCGTAATTTTTTCTCCACCTACCACTGGGGGTCATAAAGCAGTTCATTCCTGATTACTTGTTGCTATTTTTAACGACTCCTATGTGTAACTTATGGTTATGGTAGCCTTGAATTTATGCTGTTTACAATGTATTAAATACACCAATAGGCTCTATATAGAGTCAATTGCATGCGTTGCATTCTTTATAAAACAAAGCGTACGTAAACTTCTCTGTTTTGATAAATGCCAAACTCTCTCAGAACAGGTGATTAGTAAGGGTGGTTGGGCCGGGAGCCTTTAACAAAGCGGCCCATGTTTGGTTACCATGGCACCACCGTTTGTTCTATATAAAATTTCGATTATTTCAGGGTATATTACATTATATATATATATACATACATAGGTACGTGAGAAAGGATTAGCGGGACAATTGAGTATTTCATAACAATTAGTGTTTACTATGGTTATTTATCTCCTGTTGTATTTTTTAACCTAAACAAAAATCTCAACTATGTGACATAGCGATCAAAAAGAGGGTATAATGGTAACATAATTACTATAATTATTAAACTTTGCAATATTGGGCTTTGTAATATTAAATCACAAAAAGAAAAAAAAGGAAAAGAAGTATTTTTCCTTTTCGCTTATGCTTCGTTGTAAGACTCTTCACTTACATCGTCCGATTCGGAAATAAATGTTACTTCTGTCCAAGCTACACCGTGGATTTTTTCACCGCCGTTTATTTGTAAAGTGAAGTCCTTTGGATTAGCATATTGGTAAATGTATGGTTTAGTACCAGCAACACCAGAGACGATATTCTTGACAAAATTTGGAACTTCACCCATGACATCAATTCTTTCGACCATATTATTCAATGGACCTTCAATGACAGCATTGAACTTATTTTCTTGTGCAACATTCTTATATTCTTCTTCTTCTTCTCCATCGTCTTTCTTTGCCGATTTGTCGTCTCCTTCAGCGTTGTTCTCAGCCTCCAATTCTTCATCCTTTACTTTAGCTTGAATACCATTTAAAGTAATTTTGATAGACTTTGGAACTTTCCAGCCAACGGAATCGACTTCCGAGTCCAAATGCTCCACATCATTGTTAGTTGTTAAGGCCAAGACTTCTTTCTCGTCAGTAACAATACCGGCAGAAATCTTAGTGTTGGCGTAGGATTTTGGTGTAGTGAATTCCATCAATAGAGCAGAATATTTTTCTGAGTGGAAATACAAGAAATTCCATGCTTTAGCCGCGTGATGAGGTTTCATACCTTGAAAAGCCATTATTAACGTAGACATCACAGGATCTTCCTCTTTGAATATTATAGTCCGATCTTCATAGGCGACCTCAGGTTCTTCTCCGTCACTTTCTTCTTCACTGTCAGAATCCTCTTCAGAATCTCCAGATTCTTCTTCGTCATCATCTTCATCACCTTCTTCTTCTTCATCACCAGAGCTTTCCTGGCCGTCTGATCCTGGAACGATTTCCTTCTTAACTTTGATGGTACCGTGACAAGCATTTCTTGGCCAGAAAACGTGTCTCATGCTACCCCAAGGTTCATCCAAGTTGTTACCGTAATAGGTGGCAGGGTCATCACCCATCTTAGCACCAGGAGTCAATCTTTTTATATGCAAGTCAACAACAGATTGGTCACAGACACTGGATTGAATGTGATAACTCTCTCCATCTTCACTCAATTCAAAAGAAAGATTGTCAGCGTAATAATTCGCATCTTTGATGTAGAAATTATCCAATTTGGTCGATGTCCAAATATTTAGATCCTCTGGGTTCTTCGAGTCAAAAATTCTGAAGATAAATTGCGATGCGGTATGCAAACCGATGATGTTCGAGTGTATAATCTCGGCAAAACCAAAAATACCGGTTTTCAAATCACTAAAATAACAAATAACTGTTTCGACGTTGGTGTGATCAGGAGCTTGCCAGAAAAAATCTTCACGGGTAGTTTCTCTGTAAGGCTGTTTATTTTTTACCCTATCAGAAACACTATGAATATAATCCTTCCCGTATTCAGGTTCAGCCATCCCGGTGACTGCAGAAAGCCCACCTTTTATCCACTTTAACATTATATTATACTATACAAAAGCTTAATTTCTCTCTATTTCTCGATTCGATGCAATACAATGATTGAATTCTCTTGACCTTCTGCAGATTACAGTATGTCGATTAAAACGCAAATTATTATAATCAACAGAGTCTATCTATATATAACAAACCAAAAACAGATTCTGATACGTGGCGCCCAAGGAGTAACCGTCTAAAATATTTCCGAGTGTTTCGATCATTCAACTGCCAAGTCGGTTTTGTTTTCTCCCACTCATCGCAAGTTTGCCTCCTCAACAAACAAAAAACAACGAAAAAAAAGCGGAAAGACACGGGTCCTGAGATCTCGTGGCCGGTGATAATCTACCGGATTTTCACTAGGTCTCCCAATGGCGATATAATTACGTACTAGTTAAAAAGTTCGATAGAGACAACGGGAGCAAAGAAGTGAAGTTGGTGTGACTGCTGGATTGTTTACGTTAGTCGGTCAGATTGAAGACACTCTTGAATTCACAAGTTTCCCGCATCATGCTTCGCTTCGCCGGTGGTCGCACTATGAGAAGGTACTCTACAAGGCATGCACTCGAGCATTTGAAAGAGGGCGCTCCCCTGAAAGGGCTGTTCTCTGTTGATGGATTACAGAAGGTCTGGTTTGATAGGGTGAAGCACCTCGACATGAAGTTGAACAACAGTACGGACGAGGCGCAACAAAAACCCTTGGAATCCCTCATGCAAGAGAACTCGAAATCAGCTTCCAAGAAACACATCGTAAACTACGCATCGTCATTATACAACTTGAGATTCAGCATGTCCTCACTGCAAGGATGCGCCAGACCCCCCCCAGAGGAATGCCCCAGGATGGGTCCAGAAGCGTTACTTCAAACCCCAGACTTTAATAGAGCGATTAGCAACGAGCCATTGACTACCGGGAACGAACGCTTGCAAGAGGCCCTTGTCTCCTCATTTGGTTCTCTAATGGAGTTCAGAGCACTACTACTGAACTCGAATCTGGCCATATCAGGAGACGGGTTTACATGGTTAGTCGCAAGACGACAACTTGATAAACGCACCAACCACAACGATATGTCGAATGGGGACATTGAATATGATAAACTATTTATTCTGAACACTTATAATGCCGGGACCCCCTTTAACGTTTCTACTTCTGGCATAATGAATGAACTCAACAACCAATACACGAACTTAGAAAAACATCGAGCCAAAGAGGAGGGGAAACTTAATGATGCTGAAGCGGCGTCTAAACACGCCAAGACCAAGTTCATTTATGAAACTCAGCAGAAAGGATTTTCTGGAAAAGAGGTTTCATACATCCCGTTATTAGCCATTGATGCGTCGCCTAAGGCGTGGTTGCCTGATTATGGTGTATTCGGTAAACGGGAATATCTTGAAAGGGTATGGGACTCTTTAGAATGGAGAATTGTAGAATCAAGGTTACCTCAACGTACTAAAATCCAAGCATTCAGCACTTTATGAAGGACCGGAAAAAAAAATGGGAATGAGAGATCTTTTTCCTTTCTTTCTGATATAAATTGATAGTCTCTGTAAATATATAAAATTAAACTATTCGTGATGTGTGTCTTATTATTACCTTTGTGGTCACTCCTTTTTTCCTGTTTTTTTTCCATTTCTGTTTTTAAAGCCTTTTAAGATCAGTGTGAAAATGTACAGTTATATTCACGTTTCATTTTGTATGATGAAAATTCCTTTTTTGTTCTTCTTCTCTTGGTCTATCTACTGACTTTTTCTTCCAACTTTTAGACTTTTAACTCTGTTGAGTAGCTTACTACCTGTAGACTTTTTTTTCATGTTAGAATCATTATAGCGTACACCTAAGTAAACATTGTCTTCATCTTCATCTTCGTCACTCTGGTCGTCAAAGTCTGTAGGATATTTGGATCTGTGAGTTCTGCTTGACGGGTTTACAGTCTTCGACCTTCTAACACCTTCGCTATTATTACTTACGTCGTGGTTCTCCCTGCTTAAGCTTAAATTTCTTCTAACACCGGTCATGGGAGCATTAGTGTCACCAGATCCTCCAAGGCCTAACCGCTGTGAAAGCGATTTGTTTCTCTGTAGACCGCCAGTACGATTATGGTTAGAGTGCGCTTTTATGTCGCTTCTGATGGCCGCCGAGGAGGCAGGAGCCCCATCTAAAAACGTGCTGGAGCCTAATCCTGCTGTAACGGGTCCATGAACTAATTGCGTTTTATTTTTAGCATCCATCTGTTGGATATTTTTACCCACACTTGATTTTATTGCATCTTGCGTGTCACCACCTCTTTTCAGAGTATGTGGGCTATACTGGTATATGTCAGAGTCATCTACATCATCTCTACCAAAAACTTCGTCCATGGCAGACTTTTTAAACGAAGCACCACCGATGGTACTGTTGGGACCATCTACCGGAAATGCTAAAACAGGAGCGGCTTTGTTATTCTTGTTTCTATGAGGTGTGACAGCATCGAAGGGACCATCATGGTGAAATGAACCACCAAACAACCCAGTCACATCCAATTTGTCAATGGTATCCACGTTCTTAGGCATAACACCTTTACCTTTTCTTTTCCCATTCTTGGAAGGAGTCGAAGACGAAGATGCTTCGCGGTGGTGATGCGATGAAGATTTGTGTGGAACATAAGAGGCGCTGTTGCTATGTTCGCGATGAGAAGAAGAACGAGAACTCTTCTCCTTTGGATATCCACGCCTTGGCCCATCAGATATAGTGATCTCTTCATAAGAAGGGGGCATGTCAGAACTTCCTTGTCTATTACTCGTTGCATTTACATCACTCTCCTCCAAATATCTTTGCCTTAATTGGTCCTTTTCTTCTTTAGCGGTTGGGAGATTTTTACTCTTTGAAGGAGGAGGAGGAGGGGGAGGAGATCTCACATTCCTATTATCAAAATTATCTGTCATACTTACGTCATCCAGAAAAGGATTTTTAGAGGAAATGGCTCTAGACGGCGGTGATAGACTACCAGTACTGAAGCTTTCCAGGCCAGAGTAAACACCCTGTTGGTCTGCCCTTCGTTGCTGCTCATCTTCTGGAATACTTGGAAATGATAACTGCGAAGATGTTCTTGTATTCAATTGTGGTCTATCAAATGAATTTGTACGAGACTGGTTCCTTGCCCACTCTTGAAACTGAGCATCATTTTTATATTGAGTAATACTTGAATCAATTGTGGCATTTCTGAATGGGTTATTGACCGAAAATGGTCTATTAGAGCCACCGCTATTTCTGTTATCCATGCTAATCTTGGGTATGTTTCAGGTTGTGCAGAAAAAAGTATATGCTAGCAGTAGTGTAATGCGATCTGTTGTTACCAATCGCTAATATATTAAAAATTATAGCAAATGAATTTACTTGTTGAAAGGGATGATTTTACTAACGCTTTAATCAACCAACAATAAACCAAAGAAACAGGTGAGCCAGAATAAATATTTACAACAACTTTTTAAACACTACAAAACGTTACCTAGACGCCCTTTCAGAATTATATCCCGAGAAAGAGATTGGAATCCATGGCCAGTAAAATATCCTATCGCCAGTCACTATGATCTGCTGAACCAACCTCGAGACGGAAAAAAAAAACAAAAAAAAAGAAAAAATTAACGCGATTTACGCCATCGTGTGCGACGATTCTTTGAGATGGCTGCTAATTGTTGATCATATAGTAAGGCCTCCTGTGCTGTTGATCGCCTAGGTGTCAAGAACGAAATAAAAAACGCTCTTCTACTGTGATGTGATGTTCTTTTTTGTATTCTTCTTGCGGAACGCCATTGGTTGAACAATGAACTATTATATAGCGAAATATATATGCCCTAGCTAGGAAAAAGAAAGCCTTGTACATATAAGAATTTTCAAAAATTGATTGAATCTATAGAAGTATTAGTACGGAGAATACTGATAGTAGTATCAATGAAGCCACACGAGCCACAAATCCTACTGAATCATGTTTCGATATATAGGGGTTACTCAAGCGGACAGCCCTCCCTGAAAAGGTGCTGGTTTTATTACTTGAATTTAGTGCACAGTCATCTGAGGCTGAAACAGAAAAACTGTCAAATAGACTACTGGACGATTTAGTAGTTGTAGTCGATCTCGAAGTATCATAAAATGACCTACCTGCACCCGCAATCACACCATCTGAGTACGCCGCTGTCAACTGACCTGGGACCGTAAACATATAGCCGGATTTGTAAGATGGGTAAAGAGTCATGTTCTTTGTATTAGTACTATTCATCGTCTTTGCGTAAGGAATGTAACCGGACCTAATTTTCTTGATAACAGAGTATGCAGAGGATGCGTTGGTTTCACTTGCTTCATCAGTAATAGCACCACCTTCTATCTTTTTTGCCTGTGCAATGGCTATGGTGTTGTCATCCAAGTTCATTGCCATGTAAATGTTCTTCATGAAAGCCTCTCCGAGAATGTTTACTCCCGTGTTTGTATTGGCATATAGCGTTAAGAAGCATGCTTCTTCCCCCGAACTGAAAAACATCGAAGAATTAGTGGTTGTGTCGTAAGTGGATGACAACAAATCACTTAGAGGAATTTCGATTTTCAATGCTCGAAACATAAAACCTAAAGTTACACCCATATCCGCCATAGAGCACTGGACTAACCATCTGTCTAGGGATTCCACATACGTGGCTGCGATTTGAACAGCGATTTGAATGATTGTACTGGTTGGCAAATAACTAACTGAAGAGGTGGAGTCCAGTAACACAGGGCTCAAGAAATCCTTAGAAGTCATATTCATACTTTGTCCACTGTTCGATATGATATAAATTGGGCCCAACGGTATAATTGGATACCCAATACTTACGGCATTACTCGCTGGATCAACATATGGTATCAAATCGAATTTCCCCAATGTACCAGTGAACAACGATGGGTCCACTCCCCCGAGAAGCAATTTCCCACAATCGGGTATAGACTCTTTATATGACTGATATGTGGAAGTATCCCCAGCCAACCACAACGAATACGACGGGCATTCAATGATGCCTGCATTGTTCAAAAGAGATAGGAAAAAAGAGGTCTCTGTAAACTGTGAGCTATCATACTCGGTACCTGGGTTTGCGATCTTCCCCCCCAGACCTAGCATACCTGCCGTCCCAAAGTTCGACGATTCGATGTTGAAGAACGAAACGTTTGAAATCGATAGACTTCCTGAACCAAATTGCACACTATCTCGTTTCTCATTTAAATCCTTTACCGAGGAAGCAGAAGCGTTTTCTGCTGAAACATTCGTGAAGTTCATATTGTCTGTTACCAAAGTACAATTGAGGACTCTACCATCAACGAAAAATAGCTCGTATATTTGACCCGGAGAAACAGGAGTAGAAGATGTCGATTCGTTCATGAAATAATGGGGAGCGTTACGACATGCATCAGCGATTCCACAGCGGCTTTCATTCATTCCAGAAACCAGGTTTATGTATGGCTGGATGATATCTATCGCCAACCGCTGGGGCTGACTAGGTGTGCCGAATGTGCTATTCACGAAGTAGTTTC
Organism: Saccharomyces eubayanus; assembly: GCF_001298625.1. Taxonomy (NCBI): domain Eukaryota; kingdom Fungi; phylum Ascomycota; class Saccharomycetes; order Saccharomycetales; family Saccharomycetaceae; genus Saccharomyces; species Saccharomyces eubayanus. Next base: position 939,845 of record NC_030977.1, read on the forward strand.
CCCTACCATCCTTGCCTACCGCTAGCACAGGAAATGGAGCAACCGCCGAGGAAGAACTTTTGGATTTTGCTGCTGTTATTGCCTTTGTAGTAGTAAGAGCCGTTGCGGATGCTAACCGAATAATTGAAATGAGCCATAGAAACAATAAGCTTAGGCGCGACATTAGCAAAAAATGTACAGCGAATAAGCAAGCAGCCGCTGGACCTTTGAGTACCTCTCTTTCAAATGCTGTATATTTTAGAAAACTAGACGCAGTGCAACTGATGTATCCATTCTATAAATAAAACATCTGTATTGTATGCTTTTGTTCTGAAATAATGAACTGCCGCGTGCAAAATCTTTTGCTTTTCGTTCGGGGTAATGACGATCGTCATAGCCAGTAACTAATTGGGTGATACTGTGTTGTAGTACAGGCAGAGTTGGACGGAACCTTGACTTCGACATTCCTGGGTGTGTCATTTAACACAACAATGTCTCGTGACGCAACTAAAGTGCAGAGTGGCCGCATCAAGATACATCACAGATACCTCAGGAGATGATGATAGGAACCCTCATAACATATTTTTCACTTTTACTGCTTAGATGCAGCGCAGCTTAGGTTGGCGCCGAACTAGCACCACCCTTGGAAAGAGACAATACTACTCGTACCGATGCCATTAACCTGTTACGGTGCTTGTGGGTTTTCGGGTACCCAGATAACTCAGTAGTAACTGTTCAGGATGAAATACCGGTCTTAGGAATAGTAATTGACAGGCCGCCTACTAACACTACCAGACCAAATAAGGTAGCCATTCATTGTCTCTCACGCTTTTCCTACGGGCTAGCGTTCTTGGAGTTCTATGGTATGTTTCCAAGCGGGTTTAAGCTTTAGAAAACTTAAATGTAGTGTTGGCTAACCCAAACTTATTACCCCATTATTACGTAACGAAAAGTACGCAGGACCCTTCCGATATACTTAGTGAAAAGTCGAAGCAAGCGCGCTACATTTTATGACGCTGTCTTAAGACAAGAGCTGCGGTAGTAATTTGTGACGTATGCGGGTACATGCGAAGGCGAGAGTAATAACCAATTGACAACTAATGTCTGGCCGTGTCATAGATTCTTATAGGGTAATGACATACTTTTTTTATCTTTGGAGCCCTGTAGGGGCCTCTTTCTGGACTTGGAAGATAAATAATCGAATTGGGCGAGTAATTTAAAGGCTTCAAGCAGTTGACTGACGATCAAAAGTCTACATCGGTAACCTGCTGTTGTCTGCCTCCTTCGACTACATTTTTTGACAAGAACTTGATCGGGAAGTTTCCTGCTCGCTTGCAAAACCCAGAAAGAAAGAGTTTTAATGGGTTCCAGATTATGGTGGAAAACATCTATGCTGTACTCGGCAGCGAGCACTAGCAACCCCTTTGACTAGAATTCAAGGTTGCTACTGCGTGTCCCTCCACACGCGTACGTATATTCAGCGACCGAGTAAAAAGGAGCATAAATAAAATGCTGGTAATACTAGTAGGTAGTAATAATTAAGAACACGCAGCTTTTTTCAAAACATGTAAGGTAGGTACATAAAACGCACGCTGATCGGTTATATGAAACCAAATGGCTCAGATATAATTTAGACATTATCAATGAGTTACTAGGTATAACTCATCTCCATATATGCTAGTCCTGATGAATTAATATATCATTAATCTTATCTTCACTAATTACCAGATTTGGTTATTTGTATCATGATAAGACAATGTTTATCAATAGTAATAGTGTTACTATTATTATTCTTGTTTCGGATTTTTATCATATACGAACAAGTGTATATATAGTCACCTATTCCACCATCTCATCACGTATCACTCAACCCCCTTGAGTTTTGAGGAGTAAAATACATAGCAAATAAAAGAAAATCTCATATAAAAGACTGCTTCAGTAGCTCAGTCGGCAGAGCGTCAGTCTCATAATCTGAAGGTCGAGAGTTCGAACCTCCCCTGGAGCATCTTATTTTTACTTTTTGCCATACCACTTAGGAGCAAATGGCGACAATTGAAGAGATATCAGAAATGATTAAGTACATGTGCAGTATAAGATATATGTATTTTTCAGGTCAAGAAACTGATCAGGTTTGAAAAAGGTGCTGTGTACCTTTCAGGCTTTGAGAAAATCACCTTAGCTTTATCTTGTGAATCGGTTGAGTGCCTCTCCATAAAGATGAGGTGCTATTTACAGAAAAATTATTTATAAACTTTATAATATCGAATGAATATTTGCAATAAATGAGTATGCATGTGGATGAAAAGCTTATCAATTAAGGCACTTTAGTGTTTCTTTTATAGTATTAGTACATTTATCAACATCTTCATCATTAAAATCATGTTCGCTACTTTCTTCAAACATTTCTTCCTCGGTAAACAGGTCATTATCCGCAGGTTCTCCAATACTGCTATTGTCAATCAACTGCGCCAATAAGGTTTCGTCGAAATTTTTCGGAAACGGCCAGCCTTGGTCCTTAATTATCCGAACCAAAGCCATATGTTTTATTTCAAAGCCTCCATAGAGTATTTTATTGTACCAAGAGCGTGCTCCCTTTTCGTCCCTCAATTTTGTGTAATGCATGACCATCGCAGAACAAAACTTGAATGTTAAAGGTACTCGGTTTTTGTGCATCACTCGTAATAGTTCTGATAATTCAGCTTGTGCTATATCATGATTTTTGTATGCCACTATCGAAAAGGGACATATCTTCGTCGTTAGACTGACTTTTTTTGCGAAGGGCTCTGAGTAAAAGTCTAGAAGAACATCATAAGCCAGTCTTGGTTCTCGCGCGTGAAATCTAATGTAGTTCAAAAATACATTTAAAATGCCGGTATCATTTCTCCAATATCTGTACTTGCCAGCTTCTTTCGAAAGAAAGGATTTGTACTTGTAATATAAATCAAGAAGGCAGTCCTTGAATTGATCCCTTTCCAGTGAAACAGAATTAAATGATAACAAACTTATATATAGTTCTGTTAAAACTGGAATAGATACCGGAGACCCTATTCTCATTGTTTTTGGCAAAAGGTTGCTATTGTGCTGTAACTCTTTGGTGAGTTCAGACGTAGTTAGAGTCGTTGATTTTGAATGGTAAACCCATCCCCAAACACCAAGTTCATTCAAAATTTCAGCGGAGGGCTTTGAGCTGTAAGATGAGAGAAGATATTTACAAACTAACTTAGGATCGCGAAAGGCTTGGAATGATGCAATTAATTCGCCCATTAAAAATTTCTTGAACAATTTATACTTCATCAATGAACTGCTCTGTAGACAGGAAATCACATTGAAGAGTTCTTCCTGTCTCTTGGAGATTCGTAACAAGTTCAAATAATGGTGTATAGGAAAATTCAGTATGTGCTCATTTCCGTCAATGTGATTAAGTAATCCTGAATCCGTAATAAATTTCAATTCATCTTGAAAAGTTTTAATGAACAATTCAACGTTCCCACTTTTTAAAAGGTAATAAAGTAAAGCATTATTGAACCTAACGTAGCGTAAGCTTTTCTTTTTAGTTCCTCCTTTATCAGAATAACTGTCTTGTTCCAACTTTTGAAGTAGGGCCTGAATATACGACTTAATAAACTTAAAGTCTTTTCCCTTAGTAAGCCCATTCACTAAAACAATCAAGCTATCAAACGTATGCAGCTTCACCACCTTTTCCATTATTGGCATTATGTTATTCTCATCATGCAAAAAAACCTGAAATGTGGCCAATTGCCTTTCCATTTCTGAACCCTTCATTAGTCTATTGGTAAAATTCGTACAATACCTGGAAGAGGAAAGAAGGACATCATTTTTCAAGAGGAAAAAATAGTGATTAAAGGATTCCGATTTCGGAATGTTATACCAGAACCATTTGTGCACGTCTTCTGGTATATAGAAACCATTATTTCTTGCGACTTTGGGATACAACTCATGTTGATTCAAAATTACATCATATAGCAGTTTCCTCTTTTCAGGGTTTGAAAGATCTTTGGAACGCAAGGCATGTCGTAAAGATTCAAAAAAAGAAGCATACTCTGTTACTCCAAACGTCTCACATAATACAGTCTTCAATTGTCGGAGCTCGTATAAACGCTTTTGAACGTTTTTCGAAGATTCGTGTTTGCTGGAATATGGCATCAATCGTTCAAAATCACGAATTTGCGTAGCCTTCAAACAGTTCTTTTCGCTTTCCAAAAGAAAACCTTTCGTAGATAAAGAACGCAAACTTACAATAGGCAATATCTGATATGGGGATGCGCTGCCCATATGTTTATACAACGATGGATTGACCATCTGGGCTAAAGACCCTTGATAACTCCGGCATATACATTTTGCCATACCAATAAAACATCAAACTGAACTACCAATAGACTCCCAAACACTCATCATCAGCACGGTAGCAAGCCATATGACCCGGTACCGTCCTTTATGTAGTTCCTTTTCCTCTTTCTATGCTCTATAAGTCAACCTCGTACATCACTATATACGCATTTTTTCAGATCCGATTCGAGAAAACGAAATAAAAACAGACATCGATCCTGCTATAATTAGAATATTGTTTTGGTTGTTGTATTATGCATGAAATAAGGTCGACCGCCTGGCTGTATCCTGTTGTCCATTGTATATTCGAGTCTTTCTTTCTATCGTTTTGAAATCTACACCTATTTTGCCGAGCTTAAGCTTTTTTCAGAAAGTGCTATTAATCATACATTCCTTAGAAGCTTTGCTTTTGCCTAATTTTTCAGTTTAACTCCACTTTTTATTTAGCTTTGCTCTTTTATTTGTTGACATCGATACTGACCCTAGTCGAATGTCGGTACGTCGTTTGATCCATATAGTTCCCTCTTCGAAACTGGACTCTTTAAAGGAGGAGGATTCGATCCCTCCGGGGCACGGTCAACCTAAGAAAACCTCTACAACCGGTCTGACATTTTCAACAAATAATGAACACAGGAGCAACAGCAGTCTGCCGTTGTCGAAACCCAGGTCTGGGAGTAGCGCGTCCAATAGCACCGCAAGTTCTAGCGGAAAGAATATCAGCTCAAGGCGCCCTAGTGCCAACGTAGGATTCGATATCGGTAGCCAAGACGCTCTCAAAAGTGTGTCAGGCTTCCATAATACATACGTGTCTCCAACGAAGTATATTCGGCCAATATCAGACGACTCTATCGGTACATCAAGCACAGAAATATTCTCTTCTTCCCACTCGAACACAACGTCTGATTCATTATGTCCATCAGATATAAGCTCAGAGGAGAGTGAAATAGGAAGCAACAAGCTCGGTGATAATTCCTTTGCCAAGACCATAAAGGAAGTTGAGAGCAGAAGCAATATCATCACGCCTTTAAAAAAAAACCAAACTGGGTCAATACTGCACAAAACACGCACAGCCGGTAGTGCTGATAAGACCATTTGTTCAATGAGTACAATAACTACATGCATTCCATCCCGCCAAAATTCTGTAACAACCCCTAAACTATCCAGAGTGAAAGGAGTTCCTGGATCGACTAATACAACAAATAGTGTAACTACGTCACAAGTTTCTTTTATAAGCGAGAATGATTCTCCCCTCAAACAGTGCATGAGTACCACAGCTTTCCATGAACCTAAACTAATGCCAATTACAAAAACACCTTATGCACACTCCAATAGCACTTCGGCAATATTACCATATAAGACAACCCAGCTGACTCCTTCTCAACGTTATCGTTTGAGAAAAGAGCAAAATGATCAATCTTTGCGTAAATGCATTCAAAAGAAAGAAAAATTTTATGAAGACCAGGATGCTAACTTGGAACTTCAAGAGGGTGACGTTGATGGCTCTTTGATCTGGAACATCCCAATGGCTTCCTTATCAACCAGCTCTTTTTTGACGCTGTCTAAATTCAGCAATAAGGAAAAAAGTTTTGATTCAACACCAACCGATGAAGAAGTATTGGCACAAGGAAACAGCCATACACATAATCAACATATACAGTCGCAGCATCAAACTTACGGTACTAAAAAGCATTCGTTATATTCGAACCACAAGTTTGGAGGATCTTGTTTGGATTACAAGGAGCTTCCTCCGACATGTATTCCTGGGATCTCTCCTATCTCTGATTCGCAATACGTCCAGGATACTATGAAAAATCTTTCCCAGGCTTATATACATAGTTCCGAAAAGATCTCTAAAAATATTCTCTCTGGTCGTTCTAAGTCCGTACAGTGTTTACCATTGGAGTATAAAGAAGCCAGCAATCAAGGTATGGAAGATCTGATGTTGGTTTCAGAAGACAAAATAAAGGCCGTAAGCCACTTTCGCCCTAGTTGGCTGCCTCCAAAAGACTCCAAAGAGAGGAAACTACAAGACAAGCAAATCTATAAAAACATTGACTTAGCATCCATGGAGGAGTTACAAAAAAGTAAAGAACGTGATGATAGATCAAAGAAAAATGAAGAGAATAGAGTTAGATTTCAACACCTATTGGACCGGGGTATTACTCGTAACTCCACATTGAATGAATTAAAGAAAATTGTTTGGGAAACACCTTTCACGTCTACTGTACGACTTCAAATATACAATCAGCTCTTACAAAGTGACAATCGTATAATATCAGAGTGCTTTATAGAGTCGTTTGAGGAAATGATGCAATTACTGAATAAAATGGATTTCCCCAAGGATAAAGAAACCGAACTAGAACAATTGGTTGAACATGGCATACAAGAGAGGGTGTTTTACCGAAGCGGAACGAACAAGCAAATTCTTTCTGACCTGATGTTGTTGTTGCAAATTAAATCCATATCCCAGCAAGGTTTGATTACTGGTGACGAATTGTTATTCTATCATTTTTTGACTGATGAATCCTTTGGATCGTTGAAGGAAATTTGGGAAATTGTCAACCTAATTCAAATGACATGTTTCGGTGAAATTTGCAAAGAGAAATATGACTCAAGAATACTCAACCCTAGGGGAATCGTTGCCCACCTTCTACGTAAGGATGAATTCAAGGACGAATTCAACGGCGACTGCTTAAATAGCAACACATGGTGGAACATATTGCAAAGAATAGACCATAGACTCTTTATGTGGGTAATGGACATAATTGTCGTCCATAATAGTCAGAACTTTGCGAACTATCCCGTAAAAATCGAAGCGTTCAAAGACAAATCATGGGAATATTATAGATCTAAGAAAGTAGTTGTTAACTATAAGATCTTAGTTTCATTAATGGTTAATGTACTAATAAACTATCATTTCGGATACGATAATTTGAAGGACTTATCGGATTTGAAGGACCAGCACTTTTGTATTCCACTTTATACAGAGGATAGCATCGAAGAGGAAAAACTTAACGATCTTTTGACCAAGCGGTGGTTACATTACTACAGGAAATTACGTTAGCCTGGATAATACGTTTTAAGAGTTCAATGGCAGGGCAAATGTTTTTTTTCCTCTCTCATCTTTTGACTTCTTTTACATAGAATAATTTATAAATGCATACATTCACGATAGTAGTGATCGGTTTAATAATATATATCTTAATAAACAATAAATTATAGGTATTCTTCCTTTCTATTCAGTGCCCTTTTTCTTTCCTTTGTAGGCTTCTACAGTATGTACCAAGGTGTTGCAAAATTTTTCAGTATAGACGGAGTCATCCGGGAAAAAACATTCCGCCCTGCGAGTTTTTTATCGTGATTGTGAGTAGAGGTTATTATCCATGAAGTCATATATCTGCACTTGAGAAAAGGTATAAACACGCATACAGTATTTGGTACCTCTCTTCAGGAAACAGCATTTTTGCATTAAGGGATAGAAAACGTATTGGTCTGTCTTTTCATTTGCTACGATTGCGTCTGTTTGTATTGATTAGTGAGGCTCGTTGATATCGGTAATAGAAAAAGTAAATAGAAGCAAAATCCTTCCCATGTCGTGTTCAAATAGCATATGGCCTACTATATCCAACCTAAGCGGATCATTATCCTTTTTCACCTCTGTCGTTTCGCTGTTCCCGCAGATCATTGAGACTTATAGAGATAAAACTGTCGATGGGTTGTCACCATATTTTCTATTGGCCTGGCTATGTGGGGACATTACCTCCTTGATCGGGGCCAAGTTAACGGGGCAATTATTATTTCAAATAGTCCTAGCGATCTATTTTCTGGTAAACGATTCGTTTGTATGCGGCCAGTACTATTATTATGGCGTGATACATAAAAATAAATTAGCGACTATTGGCCATGAGCCTAAACCCCTCCTTCCTGAATTGGCAGAAAATGGTCAACTTCTGAGGGATGAGGAAGATATTATTCGTAGCGGTAGCGCGGGAAGTCGCAGAAGCAGCAGAAGGAGATCTGCCATTACGGCCGCCTTGGCAATAGCCCACACACTAAGCACAGCTAGTGCATATCCTCTGAACATAGCTTCTGATCCATCCTATGTGGGACCACCTGGAGATGGTTTCCCTGCGCACGGCAAAACCAGCGAACTGGGCACAATCCTATCCTGGATTGGCGCCTCGTTCTATGTGGGTGCACGTATCCCCCAATTAATCAAGAACTATAATAGAAAATCTACAGACGGATTGTCCCCGTTCCTGTTTGCTACAACATTATTCTGCAACATCACGTACAACGTGAGTATTTTTACAAGTTGCCAGTTCTTTACTACTCCGAACAAAACACAATTTATCATAAACGAGTTACCATTTATTTTCGGAAGCGCTGGAACTATTGCATTTGACTTGATATATTTCTACCAATACTACGTGCTTTACGCGACAGACATGCAGCTCAGAGAACTAGAAAGAGAGATATACGAACCTGAAGAAGACAACGTGAGACCAGAAGCTACCGAGAATACATCCTTGTTGTCTGGTGAAACCCAAACGTAGTTTTGTGAGCATAAGCTGTGTTAGCGGCCAAAGACTACACCCTGCATCTTGGCATGGTCCCGGCAAGAACCTTTTTCCCCATACGGGATACCACTTTCCTACTCCGTCTAAAAGTACTCGATCGATCGTATTTAGCACCAACCTTACGTATCTTTTATGTCTGGCGTTCGCGTTCGCAAGAGCATGAAGTATATAATATGTCATAGTAGCGTACTGCACGCACACCCTTACCATGAATGCACAGCGACCTTCCTTAGTAACATGAGCTCGTTCTGGCCTGCATTCGTAATTTTCTATTCTGCCTAGCCGTTTGCAGGGATCTGGCTGGGTGGACAGCTCCTTAGTCATGGCGAAAAAATCGCCCGCAAGCGTCTAGAAAAAGAAATAACGTCCACGCGTATAAGAGTGCCCTACGTTGTTCGAGGTTTTGCAATTTAGCACTTGCATATCTGATATTGTAATCCTAGTTTGTCCTTGCCTCCAACAGAAAACAGTTCAAAAGCAAATAAGCACCACTAAACTTCACATTATTAAACATGGTTCACAACAAGGTCACTATCATCGGCTCCGGCCCAGCTGCCCACACCGCCGCCATCTACTTGGCCAGAGCAGAAATCAAGCCAACCTTGTACGAAGGTATGATGGCCAACGGTGTTGCTGCCGGTGGCCAACTGACCACCACCACCGAAATCGAAAACTTCCCAGGGTTCCCAGAAGGATTAACAGGTAGCGAACTGATGGACAAGATGAGACTCCAATCCACCAAATTCGGTACTGAAATCATCACCGAGACCGTTTCCAAGGTTGATCTATCTTCCAAGCCATTTAAGCTATGGACCGAATTCAACGAAGATGAAGAACCTGTGACCACAGACGCCATAATCCTTGCCACCGGTGCTTCTGCCAAAAGAATGCACTTGCCAGGTGAGGAAACCTACTGGCAAAAGGGTATCTCTGCCTGTGCCGTTTGTGACGGTGCTGTCCCAATCTTTAGAAACAAGCCGTTAGCCGTTATTGGTGGTGGTGACTCCGCATGTGAAGAAGCTCAGTTTTTGACCAAGTACGGTTCAAAAGTGTTCATGCTTGTCAGAAAAGACCACTTACGTGCTTCCACTATCATGCAAAGACGTTCTGAACAAAACGAAAAGATCGAGATCCTTTATAACACTGTTGCTCTAGAAGCTAAGGGTAATGGCAAGTTATTGAACGCCTTGAGAATTAAGAATGTTCAAAGCAATGAGGAAACTGACTTACCTGTCAACGGGTTATTCTACGCTATTGGCCACACTCCAGCAACCAAGATTGTTGCCGACCAAGTGAACGTCGACGAAGCCGGCTACATTAAGACCGTTCCAGGCTCTTCCTTAACTTCTGTTCCAGGGTTTTTCGCTGCTGGTGATGTCCAGGATTCCAAATACAGACAAGCAATCACTTCTGCTGGCTCCGGCTGTATGGCGGCTTTAGATGCTGAAAAATACTTGTCTGCCCTAGAATAGACGGACTGTATCATAAGAATAGATACACAGCATCACTATATATACGCACCCAATACACCATTACTTTTTTTATTTCTCGAAAAAAAAAAGCCAACTGCTCTTCTTCTCTTTAAAAAAAACTGATACATACATTTTATACCATTTAAGCAAACTAAACTCTTTACGTATATTCATTTGGGTCATCACCCTTTTTGTAGAGCTCCACGTTGCTGGTATGCAAACGATAAAGCTATGACTAATTTTACTGTTGTGTTCCTTCGCCTGCAGAGCGTTTTTCTTCCCGCTCTTCTACCAGAAAAAAACACACGCTGATCGATTTGTGAGAAGCATGATTCAATATCGAACACTTCCGTGCAATCACCAAAGTTCGTGTCACATTGCCTTCTCTTTAAGGATTCATCGGTACAACAGCAAGAACTGGAATAACTGACAAAAGTGCGAAATTCGAACCGAAAAAAGAAACAAAAAAAACAAACTAACTACTCTCCTATCATGTCTGAAGCGGCACTGTTATCGTTCACCAAGAAGTTGTTGGATTCACCTCCAAAGTTGACTTGTACAGACTTGCATGATGCCATATTAATCATTCTTGATCTTTTAAAAAAATGCGATACAAATAGCGACGAAACTCTTTCCATTTATACCAAAGTTTCCAGTTTTCTGACGGCATTGAGATTCACCCAGCTTGACCATAAAGCAGAATACATTGCCGAAGCTGCCAAGGCTGTGTTAAAGCATTCTGACCTCGTGGATTTACCATTGCCCACGAAAAGCATATTAAGCCCTGGCGCAGGACCAATAATTTTGGATATCGTGGGTACCGGTGGTGATGGACAAAACACCTTTAACGTTTCCACCTCTGCAGCTATAGTTGCCTCTGGTATTCCAGGACTAAAGGTTTGCAAACACGGAGGGAAAGCTTCTACATCCAATAGTGGGGCTGGTGATTTAATTGGAACTTTGGGATGTGATGTATCTAAGGTTAACTCCTCAACGGTTCCTGGCTTGTGGCCCGATAATACATTTTTGTTTCTTCTAGCCCCATTTTTCCACCGCGGAATGGGTCACGCTTCCAAGGTACGTAAACTGCTGGGCATTCCAACTATTTTCAACGTGTTGGGACCTCTTTTACACCCAGTCAGCCATGTAAACAAGAGAATACTGGGCGTTTACTCAAAAGAGCTTGCGCCTGAATATGCCAAGGCAGCCGCTCTGGTATACCCGCAGAGTGAGACCTTCATTGTTTGGGGGCATGTTGGGCTAGATGAAGTATCGCCGGTAGGTAAAACAACAGTTTGGCATATCAACCCAACATCATTTGGCCATTCCGATGAACCTCAAATGAAAACCTTCCAACTAGAGCCTTCAATGTTTGGCCTAAAAGAACACGAATTGTCTGAGTGCGCCTCTTTCGGGCCTACGGAAAACGCAAGAATCCTGAAGGAGGAGGTTCTATCTGGTAAATACCACCTTGGTGATAATAATGCAGTCTACGACTACATTTTGATGAACACTGCCGTATTATACTGTTTAAGTCAAGGTCACCAGGATTGGAAAAAGGGGATCATTAAAGCAGAAGAAAGCATCCAGTCTGGTAATGCATTACATTCATTGGAGCACTTTATAGCTAGCGTAAGCTCATTGTAGACCATGTTTATACGCTCCGTATATACTAAATAGAGATATCCACCTTTGTTGATCTGACGTATTACCCTAATTACGCGTCGTCATTTTTATCTCTTAACTATGAAAGAAAACAAATAAACAAAAACGCTAATGTGGGACAAATACATTATATGCAAACATTTCATAAGGCCTATTAGCCAAGCGGTCCAAAGAAGCTTAGGAAAGGGTTTAAAAAGCATTCATGGACGACACTTCACATCCTCCAAATGGGAGCCTGAAGAATATGGAGTTTACGCCTGTAGGATTTATCAAATCTAAGCAAAACTCTACACAAACACAAGTCGTATCGCCCACTAAGGTGCCAAACTATAATGACGATGACGAAAACGAAGGCCCGGCGAGGAAAATGCGAAGAATAAGCATTGATGATACCATTGACTCTACCAGGTTGTTTAGCGAAGCTTCGCAATTCGATGACAGTTTCCCAGAAATCAAGGCCAATATACCGCCGAGTTCAAGGTCAGGCAATATCGATAAAAACCGTAAAAGAAACCTGATTGATGATTTGAAAAAGGACGTACCAATGTCACAGCCTTTAAAAGAGCAAGAAGTTAGAGAACACCAATTGAAAAAAGACCGGTTTGAGCGTGCGTTAGAAAGTAAACTACTAGGGAAAAGACACATAACATACGCTCAATCCGATCTTTCTAATAAAGAGCTATATATTAATGAAATTAAAACATTGAGGCATGAAATTAAAGAATTAAGAAAAGAAAGAAATGACTCTTTGAACAACTATGACAATCTCGAACAAGAAATGGATGACTTGAGGAATAAACTACAACAACTAGAAAAAGAACTTGCCACCAAAAACAAACTTGTGGATTCGAAAAAGGTAGAGGACCATTCTGCATGTATAGAAGAACGTGAAAGGATTGAAGAAAAACTGAATGACTCGGAAAGTAAGTTGAAGACAATGAAGGGTCAAGTTCATGAATCGGAGAATAGTGCAAATAGAAAAAGTTCACTGTTGGAATCCAAGGAAATTGAATTAAGAAAATTAACCAATCAAATCAATGAGCTAGAAAATAACGCAGAGGCAACCTGTGCACAATTGGATTCTAAGAAAAATGAATTGAGAAAGTTAACGGAACGACTTAATGAGCTGGAAAATCAGGCAAATGAAAAGGACTCCCAATTAAAATCAAAGGAAAACGAGGTAAAAAGATTAAGAAATCAACTAAATGAACTAGAAGACAGGGTTAATGAAAATGGTTCGCAATCTTCTGCAAAAGAAAGCGAATTGAAGAAGTCTAAAATCCAAATAAACGAGCTAGAGGAAGAGATAAACAAAAAAAGCTCACAGCTAACCGCTAAAGAAAATGAATTGAAAACACTGGTGGCTCAATTAAACCAACTAGAGATTAAAATGAATCAAAAAGATTCACAACTGGGTTCGAAGGAAGAAGAATTGAGAGCTGTTAATGAGAAGTTACACACCGATATTAAGATTTCAAGACAGCAAACTGCTTCAAGGGATAAACAAATTTCCGATTTACAAACTAAAGTCCAAGATTTGGAAAATGATTTATCTCTAATGAAAAAAACGCATAACGATTCAAAATCAGTCGCTAATAATGAACTAGAATCTAAAGTTAAAATGATCAGAACCTTAGAAAGCGATTTGGAACTTGCACAGGAAAAGTGTTCAAACATAGAACGCGAGCTGAAAGAAAAGGAAGACAAATATCGGTTTTCGAAGTCAAACCTGGGAGACGAAAATATTAAACTGAACGAAAAAGTTTCAAATTTAACCACAGAAAACTCACAACTTAAAAGTAGATTAAATGATGAATCTACGGCCGTCAGTAATTTAAAAGACCATTATGAAACACAGTTAAGTTCAATGAGGAAAGAAGTAGAAGAATATAAGACAAGCGCAGAAAAATTTGAGTCCGAGGTTGAAGAATTAAGAATCAGAATTACGGAAAACTCCGCCAAAGTATCTGAAAAAAGATCAATGGAACTAAAACAAAAGGAGAATCAAATCAATGAGCTCAACAACGATCTGAAAGGACAAAGGGACGAAATAAGCTCACTAAAAAATATAATTGAAAAATACAAGAAAGATTTTAACCAATCGAAAGCCGAACAAAGCAATATTCAACGCGACCTAAATTTACAAATATTGAACCTGGAAAGTAAGCTCATTGAAAGCGAGGATCAATTACGATCATTAAGAGATTCTCAAAGAACGGAGATAGAAAATTGGAAAAGAAAATACAACGATCTCTCCCTTGAAAACGATAGACTGTTGGCTGAAAAAACATCTGCTTCAGACAAAGAGCATGAAGTGTCCATTTTGAATAGAAAACTTGATGAATTAGACAAAGAAAAATGGAGCTTGCAGGAATCCAAAGAAAAGTATAAGCGCGAATTACAAAAGTTAATCACTGCAAATGACCGGTTACGAAGAGAGAAAGAAGAATTAAATGAAAACAGCAACAACATTCGTATCATGGAAGAAAAAATGACAAGAATAAAAAAGAACTATTTAGGTGAGATTACCTCTTTACAAGAGGAAAATAGAAGACTTGAAGAACGCCTCATATTAAATGAGAGACGCAAAGATGACAATTCAATCATGCAATTAAACGACACTGTAAGTTACTATAAGCTGAAATATCATTCGGAAGTAAGACATAATAATGATCTAAAGGTGATCAATGATTATTTGAACAAGGTGTTAGCCTTGAGTACTCGCCGTTTAAGATCAGACACAAGGAAAGGCGAGCATAGTTTAAACATTGCAATCCCGGAAGACGACGAATTAGACCGTGACTACTATAATAGTCATATTTATACAAGGTATCATGACTATGATTACCCACTAAGATTCCATTCGCACAGAAGAGGTCCGTACTTTGAGCGCCGCTTGAATTTCAAGACTGTTGCTCTTTTGGTGCTTGCGTGCGTGAGAATGAAGAAAATTGCATTCTATAGGAGGTCAGACGATGTTAGACTAAGAACACTAAGAGACAAAATTGAGAGTAATAACGGTCGCATATCTTGGTAACTTCTTTTATTAGTTCCTCGCAGTTCTCGTAACACACACTTTCACAAGAAACTGTTCCCAATTGAGGCCACGATGAACGCATCACAAATGGAAACACTCTTTTGTGTTCGGAGCTTGAGTTTTAGTACGATATTTTATGTAGTATCGACTATTCCGTTTATTTCATTTTTTTCTCATGGTAGAAAAAAGCACGMAATGCACATATATACATATATATATATGTATATACGTTGCGTATTTGTATTATAGGTAACTATTTAGTTTTATTAATGCCCTTCTTTAATTCATTGTAATCGTGCACGGCTGCTGCTATCCTCTCCTTGAAAGCATCAGTTATCGTTGCTAATTGGTTTAACATCTCAAAATGGTTTTCTAACTCATCACATTTCTTGAGAAGCTCCTCGAATTTGACGATGTTTTTATCTATGGTATTTTCGATAATGCCACTCACTATTAGTTCATTTTGCTTCTTGCAAAGCTCAGTTGTATCCAATTGTATACTCTGTACATAATCTTTGATTTTATAAAGTAAGTAGTCGTAATCAACTGTCAGCTTATCAATTCCAAGAGGATCATCGCCAGCCGAAACTGACTCTCTAGAATGAGTTGAATTATTTTGCATTCTAAATATGGTGGATTGAAATAACTGTTAATAAAAACTAAGATATCCAAATTTAGTGTGAAGAAAAACGCACAGCTATGCGCCCTAAATGGCGTTAAAAAACTGCTAGATATCCTGGGATTGACAAACCTTTCGAAGCGTCGTTCCAACTACGTCAATGGAGTAGCAATATTCGTGTTACAAATGTCTAGCAGTAGTGATGGTTTATTATTGTCAGTACACTTCAAAATTAGGTTAAAAAAAGGCAACCCTTCATAGTTAAAAAACAGGCCCTAAAAAGTTGCCGCTGTATATATAATATCCTAAGCAATATTGGTTCTTAGCCCTCTAACCATTCTTAGCCCTGAAAATTCAAGGTGTCTGTAAAGGGGTATTATCAAACAGAGGTATTCCGAGTTAGACCCTTTAAAGAATTACTAGACCCTTTCATGAAGGGTACTACAAGTTTGAACATACCCAACAAATCAGATTATAATTGTTCAGAAAATCCCACAGATGCCACAAAGAATTGAGCTTACATCGGAACCAGTGAGAAGACCTCAGTCTTCCGGAAGTTCATTGATCAGAAAGATCCAAAGAGCATGTAAATCCACATTACCTGAACCAGATTTGGGTCTTAATCTAGACGTAGCCGATTTTATCAACTCAAAGCAAGGAGCTACACCAAGGGAAGCGGTCCTGACGATTGGAAAACTAATAAATAATGGCGACACCCAAACGGCTGTTTTTGCCCTTTCTCTACTAGATGTCTTAGTAAAAAACTGTGGCTACCCACTGCACCTACAAATATCCAGAAAGGAATTCTTAAATGATCTGGTGAAAAGGTTTCCAGAACGGCCGCCTTTGAGGTACTCTAAGGTCCAACAAATGGTTCTCGAAGCTATCGAGGAATGGTACCAAACTATCTGCAAACACGCCAGTTATAAGGATGACCTTCAATATATTAGTGACATGCACAAATTATTGAAATACAAGGGATATGCCTTCCCCAAGGTTGAAAGTGAAAACTTGGCGGTATTAAGACCGAATGACAGACTAAGGACCCCGAGTGAGCTACAAGAAGAACAGGAAATAGCCCAAGCTGCCAAATTAGAAGAATTATTAAGAAGCGGTAAGCCGGACGATTTGAAAGAAGCTAATAAACTGATGAAAGTTATGGCAGGTTTTAAAGACGACACTAAATTAGCTGTCAAACAGGCGATCAATAATGAATTAAACAAACTTAAAAGAAAGGCAGATTTGTTCAATGAAATGCTTACTTCTACCGATGAACCCGACCTAGAAAACGAAACTGTTCAAGAACTGTATGGCGATTTAAAATCTGCGCAGCCAAAGTTCAAAAAACTTATTGAGGAGGAACATGATGACGATATGCTAGTTGAAAACTTATTGAAATTTAATGAACTGGTGCTCCAACTGTTAGAGAAGTACAGGTCAATAAAAGGTGTAAAAGGTGAAGAAAAAAGTTTCAACAGCGCGACAGAACCTTCAAAAGAGGTTAGCTTAATTGATTTTGGTGATGATTCAAGTTCGAGCGCTCCTCCTGCCCCATCCTTGAGCAAATCACCACAGCCGATCGAGGATCTCTTGGGCGACTTCAATGACCTAAGCATGTCATCATCGTCAAAGCCCCAAGAAAACACCACCAGAACTACTAATCTGTCCAATAATAATAAATCAAAGACTGCAGACATTGATTTATTAGATTTTTACCCGCCATCTCCAGAAAATAAAGCTTCTGAATTTCCGGATACCAACTCGTTTGATTTACTTAGTGATTTGATGGATAACTCGAATAGTTCCAAGAAAAGTATTCACCAATCGCAAAGGCCAACACTTCACGAATCTGATTATTTGAAAATTGATTACGAAATAGTTCGCGAGTCACCAACAAAACTAAAACTAGCCATATACTACTCCAACCTAAGCAGTGGTCCGATTACTGATTTAGCTTTTCTATTGGCATCTCCTCGAAATACTACTTTGTCTTTGCAACCACAATCAGGCAATTTTCTTGAAAATAACGCGAAAGATGGCATAAAACAAACTGCTTTCATCGAAGGAACTCCTTTAAATTCAGACAAGGCTATCAAGTTGAAATGGAAAGCTAACTACAAAGCCATGGATGCAGCAAGAGAAGAATTTGGCACGGCAACTTTATCTAAAATATGATTTAGACAAGTCAAAAAAAAATTATATTCAAAGTGCGAAAGGTATTACTATGTTACGTGAAGAMAACATATCAATAAAAAAGTAAGTGACTTTACTTTAATAAAGCATATTATGTACAATTTATAAAAATATTAATGTAGATCTACCAAAAAAAAAAAAAGAAATAAAATGTCAAAACTTGAATTCGTAAGGTCGTAAAGTGTAATGATTACTTTTGGAATCTTTGTAAAATCTCCTGTGGTGTTGGCGATTTTATTTTTGTGGCAGAATTGATGTTTAAAAGACCAGATGGGGTGGCTTGTGATGGGGATGCGTTCTGAGTTTGGGGCACTGTTTGAGATTGAGATTGTGGCTGTGGCTGTACTTGGTTGGACTCTTCCTGTGATTGCATCCTTTGCTGTTGTATTTGTTGCTGCTTCAGCTGTTGTTGTTGCTCTTTCAAAGTTCTGTAGTAATTTTTTGCAGCTTTCAAAGCTGTGTCAGGAGTAAGTTCAGGTTTCTGCTCCAATAATTTTCTTGAGTAGCTTTCAATAATATCTTGCTCAGTATACTGTTTCTGATTTTGCCTAGGAGTTGATGCTTGACCACTTCTAGGCAAATTCGCTGATGCGTTACCATTTGAAGGAACTGGGCTTTGAGCTCTAGATGAATTACGAGCTTGCAGACTTTGTTGTTGTTGCCTTTGTTGTAATCTGTTTTTTACCGTTCTTCTCAATTGAATGTCTCTTCTCAATGCTTCGTCTCTTTGAGCTTTTAAAAGCGACATTTCTGCTGGAGTAGGGACCTTCATGTTTTTACAGTCTAAAGGTTTCCTTGGTTGAGTTGGATTGGGACGTGGTGTATTTTCTCTTTTCTTCATACATTTCCTAATGGCCTCAAACATGCTGGCCCAACGTAATCTTCTATGACCCCTTTGTATGGATTCCATATTTACACCTAAAGGTGAGATTCTTCTATTCTGTCTTTGTTGAAATTTATGTGCTTCGATCAGCCATTGTTGGGCGCCATGTGCTCTAGGTCCTTTAAGATCGCTAAAATTAAATCGTTCGTTCAACTGTACAAACCGTTCAAAACATTGCCATGGTGTTCTACGTTCAATATTGGACAGATAAGAACAGGTAAGATGATGTGTCATATGTGCGCTAATCAATTCCCAGTTGTAGCCATAGGTGTTAATGTTTTTAACCAGTTCCTGGTCATCCTCGGATAACCATATGGTAGGCGTTCTATTCTGAAGATAGCGTAAAGAGGGCACCGCTGGTGGCCTTAAATAATGATTTCTTCTATTACCGTAAAACATACCGCGCCTTTTGCTCAATTGAGATATTGACGGTTCATCGTCGATCAACTGACGTTCAAGTAGCTTATAAAAACCATTGTCATCCAATGTCACGACTGATTTAGAGATGGGAATAAATGGTAAAGGTTCGTTTTTATTGGGCACCTCATCATTAATACCACTATATACAGGTAGATCCTGCACCAATGTTTTTTCAAAGGCATTGAATTCATTCACAAAGATTGTGAGTTTGAACGGAGAAGCTAAAGCGTTTCTTGGTTCTTCTGTTCCTATCGATAACGATAATGCAGCAGCTTCATGTGGAGTAGCAACAGCCTCGTTAAACGAAGAAGGTTTTCTCAAAAGCAGTTCGGTGTCAATTGAGGGAACGACTCGGTCATTGTGGCCTACTTGAATCGGGCCACTATGCCGGAGATCAAGATCGTTGCTAGATCTTATTTTATTATCATCCTTATCATCATCATTATCATCATCGGCAGCAGCAGCATGATCATTAGAACCAGTATCGTTAGCATCCGTGGAAGTGTTAGCGCCATCGTTACCAGGTGTACTGATTTGCGCATCCTTTGTTGAAATTTCCGATAGCTTATTCGAAGATTCGACTATGCACCCATCACTCGATGGTGTAATTCCTTCGTCTTTTGTTATTATTTTACGCCCCACACAACATATTTCACCGTAATTCCAGTAATCATTTACTGCCTGAGCCATTGTGGCACACATGGCCATTTTGTATTTTTGGCCTTCTTTAAAATCAGCTTGCATCCATTTAGCTTCTTTCAGAAGAATGTTTTGATGAGAAATGTCTTGTTTCCAAGGATCAATAAACCTTTTCGGTTGCCTCAAAGACCATAATCCAAGTCTTCTTAATTCCTCTATCCTTGAACCCACGACCGTTATTCTGGCTTCGTTTAAGGCATTGTTTATTATATCAGTGGTTAAAGTCTTGTGAGCTCTTGGTATCAGATTTATAAGTGGCAACGTTTGAGACATGTATTTCAATTCTGCTAAAGGCAGAGCCTGGGGTATTTTTGATGGCATGTAATCGTTCATCAACAAGAAAACGGTCTCTGATGCGTCAATATTATCTTCGTTGAAATGATCAGATGTCTCTACCTTTTTTCCCATGATGGTTTTTATTAAGGGATCCTTAAATTTCTCCGTAGGTTCGATAGTAGTGGGATCCGCCGGAGGGTATTCTATGTTCTCATAGTAAGCGTAATGTGACAACGCACTGGGCACTGGTGGACGTGGTGATATAGGCAGTGAAGCCATCTCCGATCCATTAGAAGATTCTAAGGATTGAGAATGCGTCTTTTGCCTTTTTTCAGGCCGTTGTTCTTCACTACCTATAGGTGACTCAAACGGTCTTTTGTTCCATCTATCTCCAGTTTTATCAACAGGTGTTAAAGAATCCATTATATTTTCACGGATTGAGTTATTGCGGTTCGGCACATAATGGTTTTCGGGATTCGCTGCTATCTTTTCGGCACTGTCCTGCAGTTCGGTGCCTATTTTAGAGTCAGTTGGAGTCTGGTTAGATATATTGATCAGACTCGCTTCCTTAGATTTTTTCTTTGTCTTAGAAGTCACGGCTAACTGCAGGAACTTCGGCAGCAGTGCGTCGTCAAATCTTGTACCCCTTCGTATGTCATTTTTCTTCAAGAAGCCATCTATTTCCTTCCGGAGCCTACTTTCGTCTGTTAATTCTAGCAACTGATTCAAGCGAGACACACAGTAAAGTTCAGTTAGCTTCCTGTCTCTTTCCTCGATTAAATCATCTGTTTTATCCAGTTTGCTCCTATCACTCGTATTGTTGTCACTAGCAGGCACAGAACTGGATACTGCTGACCCTGAGCGTGAGGACATAATTGTAATAAAGATGTGTGTTTTTAATCTTGATCTCTGTCGACGATCTTTATCCTCTTAGTTCGGCGGCTAGCACCTACGGGTAATACTTCGCCTTTCACGATTACGCGGCGGCAGCAAATGGGCAAAAAATCCTTATCCCTTCTAACGGTTGGAGGGGGTGAGAAGAGAAATTTCTTGACTTGCGGTGCAAATACCTGTATGAGTCGGCCCAAATTTATCAATGCTTCGGTGCCGGTTTTGTTTTGTAAGGTCCAGAGTAAAATATCTTTCTTAAAATTATGATTTTATTACACCCTGCACATTATATGCTATGTATTTTTATCTATAACACACGAATTTGAGAAGACGATCGCCCAAAAAAATTTTCAGCGGTGGCGAATTTGTTTTTTCCCGTAGTGGACTACAGGCCAGCCGTGCACAATGACTTCTCTGTTGTGATGGCTGCTTATTACGCTTGCTTGCTCGTTAGTATACAAAAGATAAACTAAACTACCTTAGGTGAGGCAGAGTTAGTAAATTTTTCTTCTTTTATATTACCAGGTGGAAATTTCCGTTTCCAATTCGTTGATACTTTTGACAAGACCTTCGTGATCAAGAATCATGTATGAGCTAATAACACCTTTTCTGGCTTCTGATTCGAAGTGAATCTTGGCATGCTTCTCAAAAAACCTATCTTCCTCATGGAAGTAGTCCACTTCGTCAGCCTTTACTCTTTTTTTGGACCTCTCGTACGTATTTTTGTTCTTCTTACTAGACTCGGCATCATCATCTGTGTCGAAATTTACTTCATACTTCCTGGTGACGATGACATAGAAATCATAATGTTTATCATCTCCAAGTGCTGCCGTGACGTCCTCCAATGTAATCTTGTATAAAGGTGGAACGACTTCCGGTGGCATGTTAATTAGTCTTTCGCTGATGACCAAAGCACAGTTTTTGTTGCCGCTATCCGAAATAGTTTGAAAAAACGTAGACAGTCTCATGTCCACTTTCTGTAAGTATTTTGCATAGTCACTATTGCGGTTAGCTTTGAAGTCAATGAAAGAAAGAAAACAATAAGGATCAGATTCTTTGCCATCTGTTTTGATTGTGGTAGTTGGAGAGCCTAGCATCAAATCTGCCAGACTGCTCAGTTGAATTCTGGTACTTTCTTGAGGTCCAAAGAGTTGACGTGACAAATTCTTTAAAGCGTGGAAATCAACATCTGGGTTACCACTGAAGAAGTCGAAATCAATATTCACGATCTCTTCTTCCCCATTTGGCTCTTCTTCGTTTTCTGAATCGGTACTACTTATATCGATTTCAGATTCCTCGCTGCCATTTTCTTCTTCTTCTGTATTTCTTCTTTTCCTATTCTTTAAATCATTCAGTTTAATAGCTTCTACCATATTGCAAGCTTGCTTCAGATCCTATGAAACTTATTGATTTTCGTAAACAATCTATGTCTATATTGTACTTTACTAGCAGTTTTTCATTCCTGATCTAAATTTTTTTCGAGCTTAACCTCATCGCCATCAATACAAAAACTAAAGAGTCCGTGGAAAATGACCACTCTATTGTACGATCGAACTGTTCTACACTAAAAGTCAGCACTCACCACTGCAGTACAACAGCCAAGTCATTCGAATAATCGTACTATTTAAAAGGGCTCCGATCACTGCGCTCGGGATTTTTAGGTGAAGCATCTGTCTTTTTTTTCAAAAATCTTTACAATTGTATTCTTACATTAGTTTAATGCGAATAGAAATTATTCATTACATATCCATCATTCAAATCCATTATTTCCCTAAATGTTCAAGTGTCAAAAAACCAGCACTATTAGCAAAAGCGTAAAATTTACCCCCCATACTTGTTTCGCTCCATTTAGTGCACGTTATATTAATCCCATGTGGATCTATTTTAGCTTTGCTCACGTCATTAACTGTCAATGGATAAACCTCATAAGCACTATCCAGTCTGTACTTGTCATCCTTCATGCTGTAATCCCATTTCCAAAGTCTCAATGACTTTTGAGTGGACGAACTGTTTTTAATACCATGCAAAAGGCGCCTAGCTGCATTCGTTATAACTAGACCCCCATCAGCGGATCCAGCAAGAACCATTGGATGTAATCTTGAAACTCCGATGGCCGTTATAGTTGTTTCCCGTGATACTAAAGGATGAACAGCAAAGGCAGCTCTCGGTGGGACAGCCCTTAACGAACTAGCACCATCCGAATAGATGTACGAGTATATTTGAGGACAATAAACAACTGGAACCAAATTACTTCCCCTAAATCTAGAGATCGTCGTCTTTGTTGTAGCTATGTCTTTTGGATTGAAAACATAAAAGAAACCATCTACAGAAACTGTACTGATAACGGTATCCTCAAAATCAGAAAAAGCTACCGAGATGGATAATACATAGGAATCATGGAGTTGTTCGTAAAACGATGGCAACTCTGGATCGCTCAAGTCGAACTCTGCCACAAATCCATTCTTGAAGCCACAAACCACCGTGGTTGAAGATAAGAAGTCAAAAGTAGTTATCAAACTGTCCGCCAAAGACAAAACCAAAGACGGCTTCTCACATATCTTAAAGACATGAATATCACTAACGCTTTTAATGATCTCCAAAAAATTAACCGACCCTTCTTGGCTAACAAATGATAAACAGCCAACCAAATGAGATGCGTAACATCCCTCATGCCATTTTAGGTTCCACACTTCACCAAATGAGTGTACAATAGTTTGATCCTTTACGAACTGTAAAGTAAAGGTATTCAATTTGAAAATCTGTATACAGGAGGAGTGCTTCTCTCTATCAAACATTTCCAAATGTTCATTTAAAGGTTCATCCATGTATTGTGAGATTGCAACGGCTAGATACTGATAATTTTCATTTGTATCAAGACCTTTGTCTACATTGAGCCACGCAATATCTGTTACTAAACCTCCTACATTGTAAACGAATCCAGTTCTTTTGCCATTAGGAAGTATCGGAAACTCCATCCTGTCATCAGTAGACATCGTTGCATCGACTTCGCCAACAAGTAATTTCAATCTTTCTTTTCTCAATTTCACCATATTCTCAAACTCTATCTTAGTAATCTCGTGGTATATAGTCTTGTTTTTATCTCCTATAACTTTGTCATATACATTTTCCTTTGTATAAGGAGGTTGTGGACATACAAAATATGGGGAATCGGGCTGAATATTCTCCAGTGGAAAATCAAAAATGCTTGTCTCAAAGCCTTCCTTAACTTTTGCCAACTGCAATAATTTTTCTCTGTTGAGTCCATAAATTCTTTCAATCTTATCCCTCGCGCTGGAAAGATCCTTTAAAAGTCTGATAGGGCGACCTTTCTGTTCCAAACTTGATCCATGAGAGCGTTTATTTTTCGGTACTTTATCAGCTGAGCTCTTCTTTGCATTTGTTTTCTTCGAAGCCTTTCTCTTACCATTTGATTGATCAGAATTGCCACTTTTATTGCTATTTAAATCTGACACTCCTTCTTTGGAAGCCTCCAGCTCCTTATCGTCTTCCAAGTCAACATCATAATCGTCCTCGCTATTGTTTTCCTCGTTCACGGTGAAATCACTATCGCCGCCGTCGTCCTGGTTACTGAGACGCTGAGTATTTATCGTATCATCCACATCAACCGTCATCAACTGC
This sequence comes from Saccharomyces eubayanus, assembly GCF_001298625.1. Classification (NCBI taxonomy): domain Eukaryota; kingdom Fungi; phylum Ascomycota; class Saccharomycetes; order Saccharomycetales; family Saccharomycetaceae; genus Saccharomyces; species Saccharomyces eubayanus. The sequence continues at coordinate 964,545 of NC_030977.1, forward strand.
GCCAGGTTCGCGATTGCCTTCTTCGAGGCGTTTCTTTTAGGTCTTTTACTTCTCGGATCATCAGATGCGCCTCCACTGGAACCATCCAACGCAACTTGAGGTACCACGGCCTTCCTAGGTCTTCCTCTCTTCTTTACAGGTACTGACGCCATCGCTTACAAAGTATTTTCGTGTTCTATATCGTACCAGAATTAGTGTAAAAAAAAGCTGCGAACAATCGAAAACAACATTAACTGATAGAGTGTTCCTAAAATGTAGAAACTTAGCTTTATAGCACAACGCTCAATTTTTTGTATCTCTTGTTAGTCGTTCGTAATAATTATTAAGATGTTGTTTATCTTCTTTTGCAGCGTAGGGTTTTCGAACCACAGCCTTCCGGGTGACACCATACCCTTCCGTATTTCCCTACAGTAGACAGCAAATTTTGACTGAACCTAATAGCAATAGTAATGTCAAGCATTGAAGAATTAGCATGCCTGCCTACTCTGCGATAATATATATCGCTGGGCGCAGTGACGATCATACTTGAGAATAGAGGGTGCTTCAATAATTTCTGTAAGAAGTCGCGAGAACACCCTGCGGTATCAAACAACGAGAAGCAAAAAGGAGAACCCTTTACTTTATACCCGTAGGCGAATGACTGCTAACTCTAAAGACAGTAGCGTCGCTTTGAGCAATATTGATGCCATTAACACAAGTATTTCCGATGATGATAGCGACGACTTCTTTATGGATAATTCTTTTGATGAAAATGATTACAATCAGAGTGACGATAGTAATGAACGAAATGTCATAATTGATTCTAAAGTTACAGATTCCCAGCCCCTTCATTTATCTCTGTCAGCATCTGAAGAGGAAGATAAAAATGTAAACCAGCAAAGTCTTTCCGATAGCGAGTCATCTAGTGAAAGTGCGAGTTCAGCAAACATTATAAAACTCAAATCAGACAAGCCATCAGGTAGGACAAGAGGAAGATCTATGATAAAAGAATCTGTGGTTGAAATAGAATCATCTGGATCAAGGCAAAACAATAACAAATACCATCATAGATCAAGATCAAGGTCTAAATCGAGTATAAGATCTTTATCGCCTGAACAAAAATATAAACGACAGAAAAACTCACTATTAAATGCTTATGACGAAAATGATGATTTCTTTAAAGAGCTTGCTAAGGAGGCTAAGAAAACTACTAGCATGTCAAAAGATTCAACACCCGATCAGCCCAAACGAGTTTATAACATAAAGTTTTTTTCTAAGCTAGAAGGAACTATAAATAAGGCCGTTCAGGTAAAAGTTTTGGGAAAGTACGAATTTTCAAAAATACTACCTGCTGCATTGGACGGGCTGATGAAATCTTATAAAATTCCTAAAGTCATGAAGGATATTTACAAAGTAGAGAATGTGACTCTTTATTGGAACAATGCAAAGTTATTAAATTTTATGACTTGTAACTCTTTGCATATTCCGCAAGATTTTGAAAATGAAATATCTGACATCGATATTACTGTCGTCTCGAAAGAGTATGAAAAGAATTTTGAGGCAACTTTAGAATCAAAATTGAAAGAGGAAGAAACAGCAATGTTTGCAAAAGAACGCCAAGAAATGGAAATGAAGTTAGAAAAAAAGAGAAACGAGCGGGAAGAATCTGAATTCCGTGAATTTGAATTTGAATTAAGAAAYGTCAAAGAAACAGAAGAATTGAAAGCAACAGAGACAATTATGAATGAACCTTCTTTACGAGAAGGCAACTTGATAAAAGAAAACAAAAATGGCGATAATGAAAAGGTTATGAAAATTGCCCTTATGGGGCAAGATAATAAAAAGATTTATGTGAATGTTAGAAACTCTACGCCATTTTTCAAAGTAGCTGAATATTATAGAATTCAAAAACAACTACCTCAAAAGGCGAAAATCAAACTACTGTTTGATCATGACGAACTAAATTTGAATGAATGTATAGCGGATCAGGATATGGAGGATGAAGATATGGTCGACGTCATTGTCGAGTAGACAGGCTTTACTAAAAGGCTAGATACTACCACTATATCTAATATTATATGTTTATTGGGGTGCTAGAAACGCACATCCGAGTTTATGCAGGGATGTTCTTATATGAATGACAAACTTGTCTTGTGGACGAAATTTCATTAAGCCATTACGATTCTTGCCTTAAGGGCGAAGTTTCTGGTCTTACCATTTGTTTCTAGAACACGTTACAAAGTAAAGTAATCTTTTGCATTAAATGTTCGAAGAAATATTAATTTCTCCATCTTGATGCTAAGATTGTGACACCTTGATGTGTTCTATCATGTGGGCGTATTACAGGAGTGTGCTGAAATATCACCTACTTGCACCTGTTGTCATATCATACATAAAAACGTAAAATCTCTTCATGACTAAACCATGATAATGATTTTGAGAAGTAATTATTCTATCACTGCTGGAACACGAGCTAATTATCTCAGATGGTAATGCCTCAGCATGGTAATGCCTCAGCATGGTAATGCCTCAGCATGGTAACGATTCCTTTTTGTTGGAATAGGTGACTACGGATGTACACTTAATCGTATAAATTAGAGTAAGTAAACTCAAAAATAATTTATATATCTATTCTTATTCGATATGAGAAAAGAATGTAAACGAATAAACAATCTGGTGATTGTTGAAGATGAAAGATGTATTAATTGATATTTAAGGAGACGACTTATACCAGATACATCATCATACGACTCTGGACTATGCCTGAACCATTGGTTTCATATAACCAATCAACGTATGTATTATCTATAACTTTCTTATATAATAATAAAAAAGAAATGCTTATTCTTAATTATTGCAACTTACTAAATTAACTAAATATCAACACTAGTTATCAACACTTTTATAAGTAGTTTACCATAGCCAACTTGTATAACAACTGGTTGGTAAAGCCCTAATTTGTTGGAACAAGATTTAACTATTGTCCATCTATTACTAATATATACGGTGTTAAAAGATGACATAAACTACAAGACCAGTAAGTTAAGATTCAAAGTGTCGTCAAAATTAATGGAAGCTGAAGCGCAAGGATTGATATTGTAATAGGATCAATGAATGACAACATATAAAAAGAGGAACAGAATCATTTATAATATTATGCAAAATTATTAATTCCTCTCTGTGGATTCCTAAATCCATGAGGAGAATCTCGAGTATAATCTATATACATAATATTATAACATTAACAAATAATGGAATCCCAAAGATCATCGTACAATTTAAGTGGTTATTATAATTGAATTTAGTTCGTGAGAAAAAAAAACTCCTACTATTATGGGTCCAGAGTACTTTTAGAGCTATGATAATATCATTAATATGTAACAATTATATCATAAAAAAGAGCCTTGTTGGCGCAATCGGTAGCGCGTATGACTCTTAATCATAAGGTTAGGGGTTCGAGCCCCCTACAGGGCTTTCTTTTTTTCTCTTAAAAATAGAATAGGATCCAGACGTTTATCGAAATGTAGCTAATAGCTGCATATGTTTTTCGCTCCAAGAATTTACTGTGCGCTTCTACATAGAGGATTCAATTGTGGAAGAAACGAAGAGGGAAAGAAACGACAATATGCAAAATCACTTCGCAAGACCCTGCTGATTTTATAAACTGGGCAAGAACCTAAATAGAGTGGTTATTTATCTCTGCACATGCCCCGTTGTATCATGTGCTGACAGATTGAGATGCTAATGATGTTAAAGCATATTCAGTTAAAACACTTCAGCTATTTAGTCATTATGCACGAGTATATTTGCAGTGGGTGGCGAAATCAATGGTAAGTTCTACCTTTTAAAGACTTGATGAAAAGGTACATACATCATGCATTGTGATAGTCATACTGACCAAGTATCATTGAAAACAGACAAGACATGAGTACGGATACTGCTGCTGCACAAGCCCAGAATAAAATAGATTCTACGAAAAAGAAGAATGAGGAAGTAAATAAGAAGTCTCTGGAAGAAGACGATGAATTTGAAGATTTTCCTATCGATACATGGGCAAATGGTGAAACGATAAAAAGTAATACAGTTACACAAACAAACATATGGGAAGAAAACTGGGATGATGTTGAAGTTGACGACGATTTTACCAATGAATTAAAGGCCGAATTAGATAGATACAAACGAGAAAATGAACAAAAAGCTACATAATGCTATTTATAAATAAGACAAAAGGAAAATCGCTTCCATAGAATTACTCTAATACAATTTTCTATTCGTGGCCTATTTTCCCTAGGTGTCTAAATAATATTAAAAAAAAAGCACGTGACTTTAGGGGCATGCAATTAAGTCGGCTCTAAAATGAAACAATGAATGCTAATACGTTTCAAATGCCCTTTCAGGTTGGCCAGTTTTTTTTATCATTTTTTCAAACATAGTTTCCTAAGTAGAAAAATTGTTATTATAACGATATTATTATGTAACCTAGTCCCGCTTTTTCTATTGTGCCAATCTGATCTTATGTTACACTAGCACATACCAATCTTGACGAGGAATTCTGTTTACAGTTAGCACTTAGTAGTATCTTAAGTTGCGATTCTGAAAGATCGATTAGTCGCACACATATATTTTTCCTGCAGCTCCACTGCATATAACTTTACTTGTTTCTTGAGGATGCCAGTCAACTTGAGTTATCGGCTTATTGCCTGGAATTTTTAAGCTATTCAACATACGTGATGTGTTCCAATCCCATGTGAAGAGTCTACTTTTTGAATCGCCCGAAGATATGTAACGACCGTCGCCAGAAAATGACAAGCCTATACCGTAGCCTGCTGAAGAGTGCCCTTTGAATATCTTTTTGGGGTGTCTCTTATATTTGGGTTTCAAACTGAATGAATATATTCTATTATCCATGCTTTGTGCACAAAAATAGTTGTGAGACGGGTGCACATTTAAAAATGGCATGGAATGTTGAGCTGTATCACTTATTTGCTTTATGGGCACATTAATTTGATTTTCCCAAATTCTTACAGTCTTGTCTTCAGAGGAAGAAATAAACTTAGAACCATCAGGAAAGTACTTAAGAGCCAAAATACTACTTAAGTGGTGATCATATGTCTGAACAAGGCCCTGTTTCTCAAAAACACGGTCATCATAGTGCAATATCTTGGAGTTTGATAAACCCACGATGAACTCATGTGGGTTTGTGGGTCGAGATTCGACATCTGCTGGGGTTGATTTAAGATGTAACCTGGTTTTCACTTTACCAGTTTCAGTGTCCCAAATTTTGACGTTTCTATCAAAAGAGGAACTGAGGAAAGATAAACAATCATCAGCGAAACGTAACGCCTTGATGGGTTTGGTATGACCTTGAAAGTCTCGAAGGCATTCACGTTCGTGGTAAAAATCCCAAAGTTTTATAGTATGATCATTACCACCTGAAAGGAACAGGTGCCCTGTTTTTGGTAAAAATTTCAGGGCAGTGGTACCACTGGAATGCCCTGCATATTTACGTATAACGTTTTTCGGTAAATAACACCGAAAGGACATTCTTTCCTTATGAAGATCAACGTCAATGTCATTTGGTGGATGTAAATATCCTCGACCTTGATAGTCCTTTTCCAATTTGCCATAGAAATTGGAAATTTCTTCGGTCTGTACTGCATCTGAATCTTGATCGTCCTCATCTATCACGTCAATGAAGGTATCTTGTTGTCCTACCAGATTTTCATTGTTTTCTAAACCTTCGTCGTCGCTACTTGACCAGCTACCCCATGGCCCACTTCCCTTACGTATCTTCCGCCTTCTTTTGAGTTCTGATTTTGTTAAATGTTGCTTTCTTTTATGAATGCTCGCTTTAGTTCGTTCATACAGATCACCTTGCAAGTTAGCACCTCTTATACATGTGGATTGATTTTCGACGGTGTCAGAATCAGAATCAGAACTGGTTCCATAGCCTTCTACTAAACCCATTTCCTTCAGTTATTTGCATTGGTTGGCCGATTTTTAAGCCATAATATTCTCCATAATTACTTCTTTTTATTCTTTGAGCTATCAATAGCAAAAATTGATTTTCATCCTCTAGTAGAAAAATTAAAAAATAAAATAAAAAACGAGTGCCATAAGGGCAAGCACGGGGAAACACCACAGGTTGAATCTTGTGTGCAAACTGTAAATTTGATAATGCTCCTTTTTATAGTTATACATGTCTATTTTTTGTTTAGAATTATTTAAATACTAATTTTTTGGCTGGTTCAAACCTTTATTTTCTTGGATGATTTACTTTTCTTTTTCAATTTGTTGACCAAGTTTCCAATATTCTTGTTAGCGTTTCCATCTTTAGTCACATCGTTTTCATTGTTACCGTGCTTTCTTTTTCTGTCATGAACACGCTTACCACGTTCCTTCAAAATTTTATTCATGGCCTGTGTACCTTTATATTCAGGTTGAGTTGGATCAATCGCAAAATCGTGATCTTCAAAAACTTCCTTGAATCTAGGATCTTCCAAATCAGGTGTGAAAGTATCTTCAACAATTCTTTCTTTCTTTTGGTATCTACTTTTCTTATGTTTTTCCTTTTCAGATCTCAAAATTTCGTTCATATTGAAATGTGCTTTACTATTTATTGAACTTTCTGCTTCAGCGTCGCCATCATCGTCCATTAGAAGCTCTAGTTCAGCCTTTGATTTTGCGTTGTTCTTCAATTCTTCTTCATCTGCCACATGTTTTTTGTTGGTAGATTTGAACTTACCTCTTTTTTCCTTTTCGGATTGTTGTTTCAATTCCTTTACTTTTTGCTTTCTAGCCTTACGACGCTCCTTTTCCTTTCTTCTTATTTTTTCTATTGATGTTTCTTCTTGGCCTTCAACTGGTTTTTCATCTCCTCCTTCTAGGGCTGGAGTAAATGTAATTTCCATATCAACTTCTTCTTCTTCACCGTCGTTGGCATTTTCCTTTTTAGAATTGAAGCCAAGACCACCGACCAAGGATTTTAGTTTACTTTTTGCGTCTTCGTTGACTTCTTCATCCGATTCATCACTATCGGATGCCAAATAAGCTTTAAAATCCATATCATCAATTTCTTTTTGAGTGAAGGCCCTCTTGGCAACTTCCACTCTATCAGCAGGAGTCTCGTCCCAAGTCAATTTAACGTTCGAGTGTTGTAAAGCATCTGTACTGAATTGATGTGGTCTATAGTTTTTAGGTAGCGCACTACACTCGTCCCTTGCAGTGTCGTCGAAAGTCATACCATCAGGGACGTACCTTAAATCGAACATATTAGCAGTTGATTCGTATTCAGTACCATCACAGTTTTCATAAATAGCCCTAGCTGTGCTAATATCACTACAATAGACTACTGCGTAATAATATCTCAATCTATCCAGCTGATATTGACGGAGAGCTCTTGAATCCACGTCTTTGTCAGCGTCGCCTTCTTCATATAGGTCTTTAATGCCAATATCTATATCAGAGTCGGAATCATCGGTAGTTTTCTTCTTAGAAGCTTTGTCTTGTTTTTTTCTTTGAAAAAGCTCTTTTGGGGGGCCCTCAACTTCTTCACGTTGCATTCTTTCTTTACCGAATTCACTTGGATAAACAGATATTCTTTCAATCTTACCACCTTTTGGAACGAAGCCGGAAAATGTGATCATCAAATCTTCAGACTTAACRTGATCCCAATCCAAATTCACTACGGCCAAAGTTTTGGAGGCATCCCCAGATTCAGGCTTAGCATTTTCAGCTTCGACTTCACTTTCTTCTTCGCTTTCAACTTCACTTTCTCCAGAAGATTCAGAGTCCGATGAGGTAAACTCATCACCAGAGCTAACATAATCATTAGGAACTTCACCACGAGCACGGTCAACAGTAGCCTTCACATCAGCCTCTGCATCTTCATCATCCTCAGCTTCCTTTTCGAAATATTTATCGAAATCTTCCATTTCCTTGGTGTTATGAGCATCCTTGATTTTTCTACCATACTTGTCAACCTTTGACTTGTGTTGCACTTCCAGATCTTTTTTGCTAAATCTAGAGTCTAATTTTATTTTGTGATCTCTAGTTCTCGTGTTCTTAAACTTAGGATCATTGTAGATCCCAGCGAATCTAGCATCTACACTTTCTTTCTCCGGTTTGTCTACAGCCATGGTCAAATTTCCTTGCTCTTCTTTACCGACGTGAAATACTAAGCAGTTTAAACTTGATTACGATAAATCAAGTTTTTATTGACGCTYATAATGAAATGAGGTGAGATGAGATGAGATGAGATGAAATTTTTTTTGTGATTGAAAAATTTCGGAACGTCAATAATGATCGTCAAACTCACCAAGTGTGATTGAAGGCCATATACCTCGGTCATTACATGTTCCAAATCGTCAATACTCTACCAATTTTGCATTACCTTGAGGCGCTAAAAACGACCCTTTGTATGGCTATGGCACTGCTGGAAAGTACGTATATACACGTACGTGAATATTTCCGAGGGCCACCTATTTTTTTTATCAAACGTATATGTATCCTTTAATATTTTAAAAAAAATATATATATAGCGAGCGGGCTCTTTGGTTCTCTGTATAATGTAAAAGAAAACACAACAATAATAGCTGAGTAAAAAGTGGTACCGATCGAGAACTTATTCACTGCAACTATTAAATTCAGTCATGAGATCGTCCCTCGTAGCTCTTCCAAAGGTATGTTGAAAAGCAGGCGGCATAAATAGTGTCGTTTTGATTACAAGGATTCAACAACGCAGTTCAAGCGAGACATTTCATACTAACATATTCTTCAAACTAATCTTTCAACACAGTCTTTTTTAGGGTTTATGCCACTCTATTTAGCAGTCGAGATTGTTCTAGGTATCTCCGTTCTGAATAAATGTAGTGGGGTTTATGGTATCTTAGCCTTGTTTACAGGCCATCCTTTAGATTTTATGCAATGGGTTGCATATCTTTGGTCGGTGTTTACACTGATTGTATTTGTACAAGGGCTCTATCTGATTCATAAGCCAAATTTGCTGGTTTTCTCTCAAATATGCGTCCTATATACCGTTGATACTATCTGTACTTGCTTTTTCACCCTATGGTTTACCACACAGTGGTTCACTTTGGAAGATAAAGTTGATTTGAGTTCTATTGCTGGTGATGCTAGCAGTACTGCATCCCAAGCCAATTACAACCCAATAGCAACCGGCAAGCTAACAGCACGTAGTATTGATATAAGTGGACAGAGTGCTAGTGAAAGCTACGAGTATTCGATCACGATATTAATTACGTTGGTATCGTTGATATTCAGATTCTACTTTAATTTCATTTTGGCATCTTTCGTCCAAGAGTTGCTGCATCACCCTAAATATTTAGTCGATAGAGATGATGTAGAACAGGACTTGAAGAATAAGCCTATTTGGAAAAGGCTTTGGGCCAAGAGTCAAAAAGGCTGTTACAAACTATGTAAGAATTTACTAGAGTAGATATATTAGCTTAACAGATTCTCGGCATTACAGCTCGTACAATAGTCATTGAAAATATCTCATGAGATACCCTTTTCATTTAGTTTGGTGATGTTTTCAGTACTCACTATTGTCCCAATTTTAGTCACGTGGCACTTTAAGGTTTCCTCTTACGTAATTTGGAAAAAAAATAGGAAAAAAGGAAACCATAAAGGAATAGAAAAGACTAACAATTTTTTACATAATTCCCTTGTAATGGTTCTGATTGCAACGTGGGTAGTAAAATAATCCATTGATTTAATTGCCCAAAATACGCTTATACAGTAATTGATCATGCCTGCTACATTAAAGAATTCTTCTGCAACATTGAAATTGAACACTGGTGCTTCTATTCCAGTTTTAGGGTTTGGTACCTGGCGTTCCGTTGACAATAGCGGTTATCATTCCGTCATTGCCGCTTTAAAGGCTGGCTACAGACACATTGATGCCGCTGCCATTTATTTGAATGAAGAAGAGGTCGGTAAAGCTATCAAAGATTCCGGTGTTCCTCGTGAAGAAATTTTCATCACTACCAAACTTTGGGGTACTGAACAACGTGACCCAGAAGCTGCTTTAAACAAATCATTAAAGAGACTTGGTCTAGATTATGTTGATCTATATTTAATGCACTGGCCTGTACCTCTGAAAACTGACACAATCACTGATGGCGACGTTTTGTGCATTCCAACTTTAGAAGATGGCACTGTCGACGTTGACACCGAGGATTGGAACTTTGTTAAGACTTGGGATTTGATGCAAAAGTTACCAAAGACCGGTAAAACTAAAGCGGTCGGTGTCTCTAATTTCTCTGTCAATAACATTAAGGAATTATTGAAGTCTCCGAGCAACAAATTGGTCCCAGCTACCAACCAAATTGAAATTCACCCATTATTGCCACAAGATGAATTGATCGCTTTTTGTAAGGAAAAGGGTATCGTTGTAGAAGCTTATTCACCATTTGGGAGTGCCAATGCCCCATTATTAAAAGAGCAAGCAATTATTGACATGGCTAAAAAGCACGGTGTTGAACCGGCACAACTTATCATCAGTTGGAGCATTCAAAGAGGCTACGTTGTCTTAGCCAAATCTGTCAACCCTGAAAGAGTTGTTTCCAACTTTAAAATTTTTACTTTGCCTGAGGACGATTTCAAGACTATCAATAACTTATCTAAGGTTCATGGTGAAAAGAGAGTCGTTGACATGAAATGGAGTTCTTTCCCAATTTTTGAATAAACAAGCTGGCGTCATAGCAGATAGCTTGAATTTATTTACTATTTGTGGGGCACTCTTTGTTTCAATAGTAACATCACTGCAACAGATATGCATTTTTAATTATGCGCAGATATATAAGTGTATATTGAATTCTCAAGTGATCATTATTCGATAAGATGCAAAATATATGAATAAGGCTTATCCTTTTTTTCTTTTAAATTTGAACTTTGGGCCCTCATCGCCGTCGTCTTCGTCGTCGTCGTCGTCGTTGTCGCCATTGTCATTGTCATTGTCATTTTTACCTCCATAAGACCCTACTGGTCTGCTCGCTCCATTTCTACCACGTCTATTCCTTTTGGAAGATTCCTCTGCCGCGTCTGGTTGTAAATTTGATTTTGTTATTGTGACCAATTCAAAGCCGTCCTCACTATCGTTTACAACATCGTTTTCGTCATCATTATCATCATCTTCAGCCACAAATAGCTTATTTTTTACTGGTTGGACAATACTTGTAGTATCTGAGCGACGCGAAAAAGAAAAAGATCTTTCCTTTATGTCGTCTGAATTATTCTCTTTCATATCCGAATCTTGGGCATAAAATCTTTCTTGCATCACGCTTGCATTTGTATTTTCAGGCATATGTGTATCAGGTCCTAAGTCTTTCATCTCTGTCAGAGCGAGCACATCCTCGTTGTTGTCCCTATCCCAATTAGAAACCCTATCCTTTTTAGAGTATTTTTTCAGTGGCACATAGTTTCTCGTGATTAAGAAGGCAGCACTCCGTATAAAATCTGAGTTTTGATTATTGCCTTTGTTCCCCTCTTTCGGTGTCTTGGACTTTGGCCGTACTTTAGAAAAGGTCTTGAAATTCTTGCGCTTGGGCCATTCTTGTCTAATTATACTCTTCTCACTTCCTCGGGCACTATTTCTTGTCGTATTTGATCCCAAACTGCGGGGGTCTCTTAGCAGTTCATTACTTGGCTCCACAAGAGCCAAGTTATTCAGCTGACTGATAGCTTCTTCGCTCAGTTCATCATCCTCCAGTTCAACAATGGTCGACTTGACTCTTTTAACTTCTCTATTTTTTGTTTGCTGTATAGCTTCAACAAATGAATGCGGTGTGTTAGATTTTTCTTTTAGTGACAGCTCCTTCAGAGGTGAATTATGGTCGGCCTGTAGACGAGACGGTGTATTTTGTGAGAGTACAGAAAACTCCCGATTATCTTTGAGAGTTTGATTTTCATTTTGAGTTAAGTCATCACTTATTTTGTAACTCTCAGTAATTCTACAACCTTCCATATGATTTTCAGTTGTGGTGGTTACAGCATTAGCTGTGATGCTTTGCGAGCTAGGCCGTGTGACAGTTGGTGGCGGCCGTGGTGACTCACTTACAGGCTCTTCATCCGTAGGTCGTACCGAACCATTACTCTCGGGGCTACCCACGTTTACGACACCAGTATTAGTGTAGCCATTTTCTTTCCAAGTATCTCTACTTATTTCTTGTTTGCTCTGTATTGTCGAGTAATGCTTTTCATCCATTCCTTCGATGATGGGGCTTGAGACGGTAGTCTTCGAGTTTAAGCCCAAATTGGGCTCTTTCACATCATCAAAGTCCTTGTGTCTTGAAGAAGGATTAGCACTCAAACCTCCCGCGAAAAAATTTAAACTATCAAGCGGTTGCACCCTACGCCTATTCAACCTTCGTTTTTTCAAAACTGTGGGAGTAGCTTCAGTTTCAGGACTATGGGCTGTCTTTGAGATAGCAGTATGTTCTTCAGAAACTTTTCCAAACATACTGTTCTGGTTAACCTCTGCTGCTTTAGTATTTATTATGTTAAATAACGTATCATCTATTATTGACGTTATTAATTGCTGAACAGTGCATAATTTTTGCCCATTTTCTTTCATATTTGTTAAAGCTAAAATCAGGTATTTTTCCGATGACTTCAGAAGATCAACATTCTTATATAAACTGTTTAAGGAGTCGAAATGGGAGAGTCTAACATTAATTCTTCGCAGGGTATTTGATAGATCTGACCTATTACCAACGGCGGTCAATATAATAACGTTGTTCAGCTTCATAAACTTAGAAAACAAAACACTCGGATCATAATCGAAGACATTGAAGGCTGATTTATTTACCATACTATTCCAAGTTTCATCGAACTTTAAATTCATTACAGATGACGATAGAAGAGTATTACACAGCTCAACCAGCAACTGTGACTTTTTCAATGGTATAGTATTAACAAGTGCATACAATTCTCGTATTCCGTCATCATCGTTACTTGGAAAATCGCTGATCACTATATTGGCTGGATCATCATCAATGGATGTTTTTGTTGCAATACCAAACAAAGAAAGTGTAGTTTGAAATTGTGCCAATTGGGAGGGAATGTTCCAAATTTGACCGATCCATTCAGCTTTTATGCGAATAGGAGCTGTGCCCAGTTCAATCTCCATATGGTTCGAAACTTCCGTAACATTGATAATAGACGTTTCACCCACTTTCATAAACTTTTTATTTATTGAAGTCAGTTTACCTTGGTTGATTAAAGAAAGCTTATGGCTTTTTGGATTAGGGATGTCATCAATTTCCCATTTGAAACTGACATGCTGTCTGGAAATGCTTTTGTCATTTTTGATTACCAGTTCATTTTTGCTCGATCTACCTATGCTGTAACTTTTAGATGCTTGAAGACAACATGATATAGAGTTGATAGAACCATCTTCCAATATATTCTGGTATCGTATCACCCACATCAATATGGTTGTAGCCTTCCCGTCGTCATTTAGACTGCTTGTTCTCTACAATCATCTTTTCTAACTCTTTCATTTTTGGTTACGCATACCCTCAAAAAAAAAAAAAGAGCCTTATGCAGGTGGCCAAATTTACAACAAACTTTAAGCATATTTAAAAAAATTCTATAAAAGTGGAAGTGGGAGATGTGCCATCGCTCTTAAATATTTGATTAAGGGACTAAATATATAGTTAAGTCTTGAATATTTCCACATTCCTTGGAATGGTAATAAGTTTAGTAATAATGATAGTGCCGTTTGCATCAATATTGATCTCGAAAGATTCCGGTTTATCACAGTTGTAATGGGAAATATTTGCCTCTACCAAATCACAAGTCGATTTGATACAATGGTTGCACCATTCCACCGCAACTTTGGCGTTATAATTCATTTCTTTTTTATTCAAAGGTAAACCTGGATGATTGATTTTTCTGAATAGTGATTCCCTTGAGCACCATTGAATGTCCAGTAGTTGGCCGCTGTAACTGTCCCTCAAACCTATCATAATATCTGAGTTTGGTAATAAACCTGTTTGTATCCAAGTTTTCAGGAGTTTTTTCCTATGGTTAGAATTTTGCATTGATAATGGGCCAAAACATTTTAGTTCCGTATTTGTTTTCGAAACAGGGTTGAATGCATCCATCTCACAACGCATTAATAGACCAATATCCTCTGAAAGTTTGCTCTCCACAATAGAAAAGACAGGACATTTTGAAGCGCTAGAACGAGAGTTCTTGGTATTTTCAGTCAAACAATTCTCAAGTTCAAATCCTGAATAGCAAATTTTTTTGATATTTGGATCGCCTGAATAAATGCCCTCCTTGGATATCTGATGATCGTATTTAGGGTTTCTAGAAAGTGAAATAAAACCATTCCCCATATATGTAGCAATTAATGACTTATGTTTATTTCGTCTATCAAAAGGATGCATGGTTAGATCCACGATATGGTGCCTTGTGGTAACGACGGTAAATTTTTTACCTATTTTGAAGGGTTTACCAGGATTATTTAGCCTCCAATCCTCAATATATGAGATACATGGTGCTACACTATCTAATTCGGATATCGTCATGGGGACAAGCTCCGCGATATTGGAAAATAAATCATGGCCCAAATACGGGGTCTTCAGCTTCCTTGCCTCAAGAAGCGGACTTTCATATAGGTGAGAAATGTCCTTTTTCAAATTGGGTACAACGTCTTTGCGTGTAGCGGCATACAACTGGCTGTCGGTGAACAAAGCCACTTCTTTACTTTCATAAAATATATCTGCTGGTGATTTTGTAGGAAAACTGCGTATACTCGTATGCAAAAACGAAGTATATGGGATACGTGTGGATTTAGGGCTTCCTTCTAGATGGTCATTTCCTTGTTGTGAAGACGGCCTTGTTGAAGACGGGGCAGAAATTGTGCTCCATTTGGATGATTTCTTTTGGTGCTCTTTCACTGCGTTAGGTGCGTCACGCAGATTTATGCCTTTTAAATCCTTTGTTAATTCAACAACACCATCTTGTTTAGGTGACATAATTGAGCTTTGCCCAGACGGAAGGCTCCGTCATCAAACCCTCACTTCTCAACTCTTGATGCAGCAACGCATGAAGGCTATTCTAAAAGAGAAGCCCATCGTGACGATTTCGGAAAAACTGGAAAAATAATAGTGGGGTAATCCTGGGCTTTGACACAATAACTAATAGTCAACCCAAAGGGATAATTCATGATTGAAAGAATATATTAACGAGGTGGATTTTTGTGGAAATGTGTGCTAAGAACTATGTTATCGGTTTGTTCTCCGCGACTCGCACAAACAAAAGAGACAAGAGTGGGTTAAATGGTAAATCACTCGCAGCACCACAGATCAAACACCAGCCTCATATCACATTTGCTAATACTACTTATCGTCATAACAATCATCATTGAAATGTGTTTATATAACAAACTTTTTAAAAACCAAAGATCCGAAGATATAAAGGACAGCTTTCAAAACGACGGACACCAAGTGCCCAATATGGCTCAAAACCAGAATCCTAGTGGTGATAGCGATGGCTATGTATCGGGTGTCTATTATTCAAACTGGTCACCATACAAGCCAAGATTCCATTTCCCTCACGACATTAACCTAAAGCAAGTGTCGCACGTATATTATGCCTTTTTCAAGATAGATCCCAAAACTGGCTGCATAGGAAGCACAGATAGTTGGTCTGATTTGGACATGAACCTATATAAACCGTTGGCGATCAAAGCTTCGCAATTGGTTGATGATAATCTGAATGACAACAATATGCAGAATATTTTGCCTTTAGGCTGTATAGGCGAACTGTTTTATCTGAAAAATGCTTGTTCTGGCAGGAAGTTCAAGAGTATTATGTCTATCGGAGGCTGGTCGGATAGTGAAAACTTCAAAACCATAGTCAAAAATGAAAAACTGCTACAAAGTTTCGTTGACTCATCAGTGGAAACGATGTTTAAGTTAGGGTTCGATGGTATTGATATAGATTGGGAGTTTCCTGAAAACAATAAAATAGAACCCCAAGGCTATTTAAAGTTGGTTAAAATGTTGCGATCGAAATTAAATAATCTAGAATCTGAAATTTTCGGCGAGAGCCCTAAGGATCACTTCCAATTATCCATCGCAGCACCTGCATTCAAAGATAAACTGTTTTTTCTGCCAATTGCAGAAATTGATCAATATATCGACTATTGGAATATGATGACGTACGATTATTACGGTTCATGGTCTGAAACAACCGGATATCACAGCAATTTATTTAGTGAGACAGAATTAAGTGGAAACTTTGCCATACACTATATGATTGGTAAATTTGGTGTCAATCCCAGAAAATTGGTGTTGGGAATGGCAGCTTATGGTAGGAGTTTCCATATTAAGGATAACAAATTCCAACCTTTTACTAAAAATACTGTTTTAATCAATCAACAATTTAAAGGGGTAGGGAAGCCTGGTAAAGAAATAGATAAAGCAGATGGCAAAGAAGGTATATGGCCCTACAAAAATTTGCCAAAGAAAGGCACTACAGAACAATATGACCCTAAATACGTTTCAGCATATTGTTTTGATGAAAAAAACTCGATATTTATTGGTTATGATAATACTGAATCAGTCAAAACTAAGGCAGACTACGTGATGCATACTAAGTTAGGTGGGGGATTTTGGTGGGAATCATGTGGTGAGGATTATGCAGATAAAGCAAGGTCGTTAACCAACGCGTTCAATGAAGCCCTTCACTTTAACGTGTCATCGAAACCGTCCATGTTCCAAGACAAAAGAGTTATGAAATACTACTTAAGTAAGTATGGCGATGGCGGATTTTTAGCTCCATATCTAAAGCATTTGGAATCACTCAAATAGTAAGTACAAATACAATAACATATGATAATAACAAAAAGTTTCATTTATTTTTTTCATTCGTATATGTATATACACATAAAATGTCGATTATTGGAGTTTGAAGTTTATAAAAGATGGGTTTTGTCGGGAATTGAAAAAGGGAAATAATTTTGGTTGTCATCTTCATAACAGCATGTCCATTCTTGAGAAGACTTCAAACACACCAGCGACAACCTCCAATTGTAAATCATGACCGGGGTTGCTTTCTCCTTCCTCTTTAACTTCTTTATTCAAATTAACTGAGACGCCAAGCTCAGTATCTTTCTCTAAGTCGAACGGATATTGCGAAAATTGTGCCATTAACTCTTCAGCCCTACTAATTGCCTTGTCTCTCTTCTCATATTCCAACGTAGTTAAGACATTTTCTAATACATTTGCCCCATATGATCCACATATCAAAGCCAAAGTCCTAATAATTTTAAAAGAGGTTGTTTCGGGAAAGTATTCATTGTAGCTCAGTTCCATGTTTCTAGATACAAGTACAGAAAGTACCCTACGCTTAATAGCTTCTTTACAGCTTGCATCTGCAATTGGGTGAGTGGCCATGTCAAATAGAAAGAAATTTTTCATCTCAGTTCTTAGTACACCTTTATCAACCAACCCTTTGGCTAACCTTTCTCTGACCTGTTTCAATTGATAATTAATTTTCAAAAGGTTCCAAGTTTCGCCACTTAAAAGGTCGATCCAGTTGGAGATCGTTAAAGGTTCATCGTTTTTCATCAATTGTAAAGTTTCATCCAGTAAAACTTCGCCGGTTTTGGAACCGTCAATGACTTCAATCAATCTTTCGGAAAGATCAAATCTTTTTCTGGCAGAATCATCCAAGATTCTGATTTTACCTCTTAATGCTAATTCAATAATTATACAACCACGTAACGCATACGAAATGCTATCATTCCAAAACGACAAATACCCTTCTCTATCTCTCAAACCCATCAGCAAAACCTCCTCCATCAAAGTCAAAGTAGGGATCTTAATATTATCTCTCAATTTAGATTCTTCTGGGTCATATGCAATCTTTTTATTAATTCCGCTATCATCACCATCAACAGGACCGCTAGTGGTCTTGCCACCGCTGGCATTGTGGTTGTTTGAGGTCGATTGCATGGATGACGTGTCTCCAGAATCTGCCCTATTGACTCTACGACGCTGTAAAGTAGACATTTTTCGTTTTGTGTAAATATATTGTTTTGTTTAGCTTTTTTTACTCTATTAAATCAGGACTAATGAAAAAAGGTATAGGCTAATAACGAAGCAGCCAGTTTAGTTCTATCTGTTGACTTGGAATTCTAGATTTACTTCTGATCTATAAATGCAGTAGCGCAAACTCAAATAAAAGAATATGTGAGTTGAACAGCGTAAGCAGCGGGTCGATTTAGAACTAAAATAAGTCAATGTACCCAGAAAAAGGAATTACTAGCCACACAAACAGATGTGAACGTTCAGAATCGGATAGGTGAACAAGACTACCGGCTAAAGAAGTGGTGTTGATTGATCCCAGTTGAATACGCGGCCATTAGCTTCTTTTTTCAATCAATAGTTGACTGCTCAGGAAGTAAAAAAAAGAGCCAAAAATGGTCATCAGGGACGAAATTATAAGGGTAACGCGCTGCTTTGTTTTTTCATTTTGAACTATGGAATAGTGAAATAACCTTTAGCTTAGTGGTAGTTAAAGATATGGATAAAAGTGGTTGCCCCTGGGGCCATTGGCTGTGGTTGGCTTAGAGTCAGCGAGAGTGTCTTTTGAGCGTGAAACTGTTCTGATATAAAAAGATGGGAGTTAAGACATCGAAGCTTTCCAAAGATGACCTAACAAGTTTAAAACAGTCCACGTATTTCGATCGCAGGGAGATCCAACAATGGCATAAGGGGTTCTTGAGAGATTGCCCCAGTGGTCAACTTACCAGGGAAGACTTCGTCAAAATATATAAACAATTCTTCCCTTTTGGATCTCCTGAGGATTTCGCTAATCATCTTTTTACAGTTTTCGATAAGGATAACAATGGATTCATACATTTTGAAGAATTCATCACTGTTTTGAGCACGACATCTAGGGGGACCATGGAGGAAAAGCTGTGTTGGGCTTTTGAGCTTTATGACTTGAATCACGATGGATACATTACCTTCGACGAAATGTTAACTATTGTGACGAGTGTTTATAAAATGATGGGGTCCATGGTCACACTAAATGAAGACGAAGCTACACCGGAATCAAGGGTCAAGAAAATTTTTAAATTGATGGATAAAAACGAGGATGGATATATTACGCTGGACGAATTCAGGGAAGGTTCTAAAGTGGATCCTTCCATTATTGGTGCTTTAAACTTGTATGACGGGTTAATTTGAAAGGCCTTCTCTTGCTTAATATGAGTAGAATACTAATAATAATAACAGTCATAATATGATACCTTACGTAAAAAAGAAATTTAATAATAATAATAATAATAATAATAATGATAATTAAAGGACAAGAAAGACAAAAGATGAATGAAGATACAAGTCACATTGGTTAATAAGGGTCTATTCATACGTTTCGTCCAAGAAGGAAAAAATATCTGAATCTTGCATTTTAAATAAGTTAATCATCGAAATACCAATCGAATGTGGAATTTCTTGGGTATCTCTGGAATGAGTTATTGGTTTCATCTCGTTTGATGGTATCAAAAACCTCTTTAACGATCTGTTATTAACATCACGTACAATTACCCATCTAACTTTGAATGCCTTACCATACTTTTGTTCATCCTCCCAAATGCTGGTATCCAAGTCCATTCTCAAGTCTGATATCATTTCAGCAACACCACAAAATCTTCCCGATGTATTGATCGAAAAAAACAAAAAGATCTTGGCTCCAGATTTCAATGTCTTGTACGCTTCAGATAACCGTTTGTTACCGAAATGGGTAGACGACCAAATTCCGTTGTAGAATGATCTCTTAACATGTTTCAAAGATGAGGACTTTATAACAAAGAATTTTGAGTTTTCCGGAATATTCAACCAAGGGGGAACAATGGCAGAACTCTTTCTTTTGTTAAACTCATTATAAGCTTGCTCCTTGGTTATTTGCTGAAAAGACCTTGGTTTAGACAAATACTCTGTATAGTAGTTCTCATTCATTTTACTCTTACCAGATTGACCAACCGCCCCAGAAGAAGAAAAGGACTGGTTCAGGTTTGGTCTTGCCAGTGGGATGCCAATATTCTGATACGTGTAGTTTCTATTGGAAATTTCTGCATTATTTTCTTTTGTATCAACGTCATTTGCGACTATTGCGCTTTTCTTTACCTTTGGATTCGTCTGTACTTCTATGTGAGTCCTCTCCAAAGAATGAATCAACCCATCCAGCTCCTTTAAAGAGTCTTCAATTGTTCTGTTGGACTTTCTGTTTTCTTTCCATTCCGAATTATAGTAAAAATTTGAGGGCCCCGTAGACCAAATTTGATTCATTTCTTAAAATAAAAAAAGTTCACACCCCTGTTACCGTATATGCAATATTCTTTCCCAGAGTGACGGAACACAATTAGCTTTAGATATCCTCTCTGCATTTATAGCCAACGAAAAGAGTTTCAAGGTAGAGGTAGTTCATTCTACGTGTGTATTATATATATATATCACAAAGGCGTACTCTAACTTAGCCGCCGACCCTATACGTGAAAGATGATATCAGACAGAACGGGTAGCCCCGTCGAGTATATTTATTCCTGTTTACTCTAAACAAAGGCTTCTACATCTTATATGAAGACAGAGCACAGTAGTGAAGGGTTTTTAAGGGTCTTAATGGATACGGAAGCATTGGCCAACTATTTGCTGCAGCAACTGAGTCTAGGCGGAGAGGAAAACAGGCTGGAAGATATTCTTCAGCATCAGAACGGGGACGAAGAGCCAGGCCAAGATCATAACAACAAACTACTGTTGGCATGTGGATTTCAGGCCATTTTGAGAAAAATCCTTTTGGATGCTAAGGCAAGGGCTGTAGCAGAAGGTTTAAGGGAAGTGTACCCTTATCATGTTGAAGCCGCCACGCAGGCTTTCTTAGATCGTTAACGAACGAAAAACGCTAACCTTCGTTATTATTATTATATATTCTATTCTTCGTACTGCTCGGTAACTCCGATTTTTATAGACAAGAAAAATAAGAACAACTTTTGATTTAATATTATATACACGGTATGTGATGAGATGCCTAAAAAATACGATTAGAATTTCGTAAGCTGGTAACCATTTTCACTGCATCTTCAGGTGCATCCTTATTCATGACGAATAGTCCTTGCAATTGTGCGGTGCTTACAGTGATATCCAACGTTGTAATACTCTCTACAAACTTCTTGCATATCTCCGTTTCGCCGGGGTAAAATTTCATAAACATTTTCTCCACTTGGTAAGGTGTTGCATTACCAACATACACTTTGTAGTCAATACGGCCCGGTCTCATTATGGCTGCATCTAGCTTCTCTGGGTGGTTGGTAGTCATGAACGTAATCGTTTCTTCGGACGATGTTACACCATCCAAGGCATTTAATAAACCACTAAATGTGACACTCGAATGGAACCCCTCTTCGCCACTTTGGCTTCTCTTATTGAATGCTGCATCAATATCTTCCAATAGGAGTATACTTCTTTCTGGCATATTGTTCATCAAATGATTTAATCTGTCATCCGTTAAGTTATTTTCGGAAAGATTTAGAATGCAAATGTTGTAGTCCAACTCACCAGCTAAAGCTTGGATGAAGCTCGTCTTACCTGATCCGGGTGGACCATACAGTAGATAGCCTCTGCGGTATGGAATGCCTCTATCGGAATACCATTTCCCATTTTTCATAAAGTCATAAACGTCATCGAGAATACCCTCTTTGACACCACTATCCAAGACCACGGAAGGCAGCAACCTTTTGGCCTTTGGTTGACCAAATTTCCTCCATTCAGGGCCAAACGAAGTGTAAATAACAGTTTTTCCTTCCGTGGTCTTTAAAGCTATGTCTTTGGCCTCATTTAAAATGTCATCAAATAAGTGCTTATCTCTGTATAACGTAGTCAAAGTCACGGTCTCGAATGGTGATCCATTTGCGATATCTATCATCTTAGCAGACCTTTCTCTTTTGATCAAGATAAAGGCACCCTTATAACGAATCCAATGATTACCTGGACCTGGGACCAACGAAAATTTTGTGCTGACTGATCCATTGTCATGTTGTATAAAGTTTGTCCTCACAGACAAATGTCTAGACACCCTTTGAGGATGCTTGGCCATCCAAGTAAGGAACCAGGCATATGATTTGTCCTTAGAATGAATTTCTAAATCAACAATCATTTGTCGATACGCCACTCTGCTGGCTTTTATTATACCTGACCTCGCCACAGCCAATCCCGTACCGAGAATCATTAGCCCACCACCTGCAGCGAAATATGGATTGCTTGACATAGCATCGCCAACTAGCTGTGAAAGTTTACCCCGGACTGTATTAGTATCAGTTTTACTCGCTGAGGAAGTAACGGCACCGCTCAGCTCTGAGACAGCCTGCTTATCATTTGGTATATCAACCGGCGTATCCGACATAGTTGATTGAGGGAGCACTTCATCTTCATTTCAAAATCTTCTCTCAGCACTTCTACAGCAATACACGCATAAATAGTGAAAAATCCTTTATGTAAAGTATTTACATTGATATTTTCATTCATATCCTCATTAAGGGTAACCCAACTGAAATAAGTAACAATTTAATATTGATAGAAAGGATTGCATGTTATAGTTTCTAAGAAGTGTAAAAGATATCGTAGCTTTCTCTTCTGGCGTAACTTAAAACTGATTATAATTTGCTTGTTCTATTAGCTCTTTTTCTTTTTTTTGGTGGTTGCTTTTTTAAAGATGAAATCAGCCCAAATAAGGTACCTTTCTTCGCAGATAAACCGCAAGACTGTATCCATTATCGGATCGGGTCCTTCTGGCTTTTACACGGCATATCATTTACTTAAAAAGTCGCCAATTCCGCTGGATGTTACAATCTGGGAAAAACTGCCTGTTCCTTTTGGGTTAAGTAGATATGGTGTAGCACCTGATCATCCAGAGGTCAAAAATTGTGAAGAGACATTTACAACATGCGCAGAAGAGTATTCTATACCCACTAACAAAAAGCATAAGCTTTCCTTTGTTGGTGGTGTGACCGTTGGGAAAGAAGTAACATTAGAAACCTTGTTAAATAATCAAGATGCTGTTGTTTTAAGTTATGGTTGTACAGGTGATAAGAAGCTAAATATCCCAGGTGAACAGGGGACAAAGGGGGTCTTCAGTAGCAGAGAATTTGTTAATTGGTATAACGGTCATCCTGACTTCGCAAAAGACAAGAGGTTTACCGATTTTGATTGGAGTAGAGTCTCGAAAGTTGGAATTATAGGAAACGGTAATGTTGCCCTTGATATCACGCGTGTGCTGATCAGTAATAAGATTGACGAAATATGGCAAAATACGGATATATCACCTATTGCATTAAATTTGGTAAAAAAGGCACCTGTAAAGAACATTAAACTAATTGCAAGAAGAGATTTCGTGCATTCTAGATTTACCAATAAAGAATTAAGAGAATTATGGGAACTGGAAAGGTATGGTGTCCGCGGTTGCATTGATTCTAAATTTTTCCAAAAGGATATGTTCGATTCATTTAAATCCGATCGTGCGTTCAATAGACGAGTGGAAATGTGTAGCGAATATCTCAAACCGTTTGGTGAACGTTCGAAGAAAAATTACAAGAAAGCACCTCCCCCAACTAGTGGGTGTAACAAATTCTGGGAGCTGGATTATCTGAAGACTCCCTTGGAGATAAACCAGGACGAAAGTGGTGTAATCAAGTCGTTAACCCTGTGTAACAACCAGTTAAAGGAAGATAACAGTTTAAAACCTTTGAAGGATTCAAACAATATATTGACGTATGATATGGATTTACTAATCACATCGCTAGGGTACGCTGGTGTCCCAATGCACGAATTTTCCAAGCTGTCTATCCGCTTTGATAGAGACCATGTGGCTAATAAACAGGGTCGTGTTTTAACCGTTGCTGGCGAAGTCTTCCCGCATTTGTACGCGTCTGGTTGGATTCGCAAAGGGAGCCAGGGTGTTATTGCCTCGACGATGCAAGACGCTTTTGAGGTCGGTGACAGAGTGATACAAGACTTATCTGTCAGTGGGGCGTTATCCTCTGAGAAATCCATTGATCTCTCTAACATCAAGCATACTACATGGGCAGACTGGGAAAGAATTAACAAGAAGGAGTTGACTCGGGGCCAAAAGGAACACAAGCCTCGATCCAAGTTTCTAACACTCGAAGAACTATGGCATAATGTAGAAGAAGTTTAGACTAGGTTAGCGGTTTGTATAGATGTAAATAGTAGCACAATTGATTTTCAATATAAGGGGCCAATCACGTCCAAGGATTTCTCATTGGCAGAACGTATTCCGCGCGTGGTGTTCGGAGGAGAGACAGGACGAGGAACTTCAAGTAATCGATATTAAGAAGAAAAACATGCTCACAACTCCCTCATTTAACATTTTAAAGAAAAGCATTAATCTTTGAAGACGAAAAAAGGCATTGTTGAAGTTGCTTACAGAGATATCCATTCTAAAGATTTTTCTCGAAGGTAGTGGACGCCAAGAAAGACAAAGATGATTTTTAAACGTGCAGTATCTACACTAATTCCCCCAAAAGTGGTGTCATCCAAGAACATCGGTTCAGCACCAAATGCTAGGCGTATTGCCAATGTTGTGCACTTTTACAAGTCCTTACCTCAAGGTTCAGCACCAGCAATCAAGGCCGACTCTAGATTGGGTAGATATAAGGCTAAGTATTTTAATGGGGATAACGCTAGCGGTAAACCATTGTGGCACTTTGCTCTGGGAATCATTGCCTTTGGTTACTCAATGGAATACTACTTCCATTTGAGACATCACAAAGGTGGTGAAGAGCATTGATGGCATGACGTTTTGATTTGTAGAAATCTTTTATTTTAAGCCAAACACACTAAGAAGAAACTAAAAACAGCCGTCAAATATTTTCTAGGACCAAGTAATAAAAAAAAAGAGTAAACAAGAGTTAAAACAAATTTCCATTGTGTTTTTCATATGTATATAGGGAAACTTCATCTCTCTAGAACCCTTCCTGCTTACTTTTCTTTCGGAAGTAAAAGAAAAAAGAGAAACAAAGCAAAATTTTACATATATATTCATAAAAATTCATTAAGAATAAATACATTTGTTCGATCCTATCCACTATACATATGTATATGTGTACATATATATATGCTTATCCCGCAGAGGCAGCACCATGTTAGCACTTTTATATGTGCATCCTTACACACCTGGCCATTACAGAGAGGGGGTCTTATATTTTTAGTTCACTGATGTACATGACCTGTGTACCTCTCAAAAAGACATCATTGTTAAACTTGTTCAGGAGTTTGTTTTCATTGCTTTCGTAGTGTTCAGTGGCACTCGATAGAGCAACGTTCATGAACCCATCAATGGATTCCAATCTTCCACTATAAAGCAAAMCCGAAGCAAGCTTGACGTTCACTGTCTTGCCGATGATATCGGAAAGAAACTCTGTGGTGACACTACCTTCTGTGGGAGCCTTGCCTGACATTGATTGATATTACTCTGTTTGTTTACCTATGCTATACAATGCCGCTTTCTCTCACTAATATGGCATCTTATTCGTGATTGAATATCTTGTAAAGATGTTTGTTCTTTCGGCATTTCACACGAGCGCTAATCGGCCGGGTAAAAGCGCTTTATTTTTAGAATTATCACCCAAATTCCATAGTAGAAGCCTATAGTCATTCTGAATAGGCGTAATAACGGCAGCCCATAAATCTATATGGTGTCTCTTATCTAGTCAAAGAATTAATGCGTTATCCAGGCTATGTCCCCCGTGTTTTTTCTATTCATTCGAATTGCAGTGCCAGTAACCGCTGATTTTGCCGGTTAGCCAACGTCAATTAGTTTCCCGTTCGGGTAAATAGAGTAAGATCGAGATGTGAAAAACTGGCCTTCTTGGAGAATGTTAGCCCAGAAGCTTGAGAAGTTGAACCCTCATTGAGTAAGGCCTGGTTGTGTGTACTTGACGCTTCACTTTCTTTCGATTATCAAGTGCATCGTCTCAAATCCACAAAAGTACAACTCAACATCTTTATACCAGGGAGATTTTGATGAAAAAGTTATGTCAGCAGACTCTACCATTAATCAATCGGCTTCCTGTGTTAGGTGCGACAAATCAATTGCATCTAGCCAAGTGTACGAATTAGAAAACAAGAAATGGCATGACCGATGTTTTACCTGTTATAAATGCGATAAACAACTAAATGCAGACTCGGACTTTTTAGTTTTGGATACAGGCACTTTAATATGCTATGATTGTTCTGATAAATGTACAAGCTGTGGCAACAAAATTGACGATACGGCAATTATATTGCCCTCATCCAATGAACCCTATTGTGCAAATTGTTTTAAGTGCTGTAAATGTGACAAACATATAAAGAATCTAAAATACGCAAAGACCAAGCGAGGATTATGTTGTATGGATTGTCACGACAAGTTGATAAGAAAGAAAAACCTATTGTTGGGAAAGCAAACAAGAGATTCTTTTAGAGACAATATTCCAATAGCACTTCCGCAAAGGTCTGCAAACAGACCTTTATCACCGACGAGAGACAATGATAAACCGTCTATTAGTGCCAATGACTTTGTGGTTCATGAAAATACTACAGGCTCGAATGAGGGAAAACAAGTCACTCCACAAGTTTTAGTTTCACAGGAAACAGACGATACTTTCTCCTCCTCCAACGATAATGATAATGACGATAGTAATGACAAGCAAGAAAAGTCATCTCATGCAAGAACAATTTCAATAGACGATATACTGAATTCGACTTTGGAACATGACAGTAACAGTATTGAGGAACAGAGTTTGACGGATAATGAGGATTACATCAGCAGAATTGCGGGGAATGTGAGTTATAGATTATTGCAGCCTCACAAACCTAATAAGGATTCTATAATAGTCAAGGAACCCAAGACTCCAAATTCAAATTCCAACGCGAACAGATTTGTTTCAATTTATGATAAGGAGGAAGTTGATAGAGATGGCACAGATAATAAAGAGAATGATGTTGTAATCAGTACACCCAGGAATAGCAATGAGAAAATAACGAGTCCTTTGAATAGCCCCATGGCTGTGCAAGCGGAGGAAGACCTTGATCAGTTTCATGGGTTAGCATTGAGTTTACCGAATGTTTATAAAGAAAGCAACAGGTCATTTCAAAATACGCAAACTTCCAAACCTACGAACCAAGTTTCCTCGCTTGCGAGGTCGAGTACATTAGAAATAAAGCCATCCGCATCTTCATCGACACTGCGTGTATCTAATAGTGGAAATTTCAGCAGGCCTCAAACAACAGACAATTCACAGTCTCACAACAAGATAGCCCCCCCTGCAAACAAGAAACTATCAAGATCTTTTTCTTTAAAATCAAAAACTTTTGTTCACAACCTGAAAAGTAAAACGTCGGAAATATTGGATCCAAAGCATCCTCACAATACCACTCCAGTACAGGAATCAGACACACATTCGGGTTGGGGTGTCTCTTCTGCCCATACTACTAGTGCAAGAAAATCGAAAATAAAGAAAATCCCTGTGTCACGAGGTCAAAGTGATAGTACAGTATACAAATCAGTAGCACAAAATGAGAAACCTATTGCAGCAGATTCCAGCCATAAAAAGGCGCAAAGTAGTCTTGGTGGTATACCCAAAAAACAAGTTCCTAACGATTTAGTGGCTAACAGACGTATAAATGGCTCATACCCCAGCGCAAGTTCGGGGCATCATATAGCAATGTTTCGCACTCCACCTCTGGAATCAACACCGTTGTTCAATAGGCCATCGATATCTTCTGATTCCGCACATCACAGATCTTCTAGTTTACAGACGTCTCGATCTACGAACACGTTGTTGGAAGATGACTCCACAAACGTGGATGCTACCGATGAACAAACCACTAGTTTGGAAAGGGATTATTACGTGACCGAGTTAACTTTAAGAAAGTTGAAATCAGATGTGAGGGAGTTAGAAGGGACAAAAAAAAAATTATTACAAGATGTGGAAAGCTTAAAACAGATGAAAGAAAGACTGTCAAATGATGTTGTTTACTTAACAAGGGAAAAGGATAAGCAGTCAGTATCATCTAAGGAGTCCCTGGAACAAAAGTCAAACAATGGAACAACGATAATTGTAAAATCGCCAAGCGCAAATATAGACAGGAAGGGAAGCATATCCAATGCTAGCCCGAAACCACGATTCTGGAAACTCTTTTCCAGTGGTAGCAAAGACCACCAATCAGAAGAATTAGACCCTCAGCATTCACCAAATTCATCTTTCAGTGGAGGGACAAGCATTGCACAGAAAGAAATATCAACGCCCAGACTGATTCGAGCACATGACGGGTTACAATCACCAAGCAAACTATCACCGTCACCAAGCCCGAAGAAATCGGACATAGTATATGATGGATCGCATTTATATGGGTCAACATTGGTAGCCAGATGTGCATTTGAGAAATGTACCGTTCCAATGATCATCAAATGCTGCATAAAATACATCGAAGCAGACGATGTAGGACTAAATATGGAGGGTTTATACAGGAAATCCGGGTCGCAAACTCTAATTGAGGATATTGAGAAGGAATTTGCCCAGAATACTCCATTGCATACTGATAAGGTGAGTTCCAAATTGAATAATTTACTGCATCAAGACGTACACGCGGTGGCTAGCGTATTAAAACGGTACTTGAGAAAATTACCAGATCCTGTTCTACCYTTTTCCATATATGATTCTTTGGTAGATTTGGTAAGAAGTAATCAACTCGTCGAAAGACTACCATTGAGCAAGAATGGGCCCGCCGAATCTTCACAGAAATCGTCGATATATGACACAGTTGTTAGGAACCTAAACGAAATTCTGAAAAGTTTACCCCTGGAACATTATGAGGTGTTGAAGGTACTGGCAACACATATCAACAAAGTTCAAAGGTACAGCGAGTGGAACTTGATGAATTTACATAATTTGTCGTTGGTCTTTGCACCAAGTCTAATCCACGACCTTGACGGCGAAAAAGATATCGTTGATATGAAGGAGAGAAATTATATTGTGGAATTTATACTAGGAAACTATAGAGACATATTTACATTGGCATGATATAGATAAATTCATAAAAATTAAATAAACAAATAAACTGGAATTTAAACAAAAAAAAAGGGTACGTCATAGCTCAATGCATGTTTGTTAGTTCAGGATGCGAAAACGTGGCTACTTTCTTATTTCCAACCCTTAACAAGTGTTCAATAGTGGTGAAGTCCTTTCTTGGTAGATCTCTATACTTGCCAAACTCTTCATGAATATAATTCATGAAATTTATTTGATTTTCCTTTGGCTTCGTATGCGCCGTCCTTATAGAAACTCTGTAGAGATGTAAAACTTCTTTCTGCAACCCGCTCAGTCTCTTAGGCATGCTCTCGGTTCTAAGTTTCTTTCCGATCTTATGCTTTCAAGCTACTTGGGTTTTCTTCAAGACAACCTAGATGAATCCCTTTTTTTTTTTTGGTTATACCAAATTGACGCTAGCAGATTCTGTTAACGTTCGTTTTGGTTTGTCACGCGAAAACCACGGTAAAAAAAGGCAGGCCAAGGGAAGCGCTTGTTTCCTGCAGCACCTTAATAAGAATGAAAGGCTAAGGTTGATCTCCGGTTGCCTCGTATAGGTTGAGTGCTTTGTTCTTCCTTAATTTTCCGTGAACGAGTCGACCTGAAACCATTAGTTGACTGCTACTTCCCCAATGTGTCGGTAAGAGTCGGCAAAAAAAGGTAACCGTGTATAGCCGCCATTTGCCGAGCCCGGCAAGCCTGCCAGGGAGACAGCTGCATATTCCGCTGCAGTTTTGTGCGGCGGAGGTCTGACGTCTTCGGTAAGTGACGGTAATCGGTTAGTGGCAGTCTCTATCGGGGGATATTTTGATTTGATTTATTGTGTTGAGTAAAGTTTAAGATATAAACTCGGCTTCTTTGCACAACAATTTCGGCGATAGTTCATGGCTGATAATTGTTGTTCTCTATATTCGTTCTCGTAGTTGTTATAAATAGAATTAGCATAAATAAACAAACTGTAACTATACTGAGCAGCACTCTCAACTTGAGCCTCAATACAAGCTGAGCCGTATTTAGTAAAGTTTGGTGAAAAATAAGATAACAAAAACACACGCATCTCATTTAAGCATGGCACCTGTTACGATTGACACGTTTATGGACCAAGACGAGCCACATGTTGTTTTCAATCAATCAGCAACAATTCCTTTCGGTGAGTACATATTTAGAAGGCTATTTTCCATCGGTACGAAATCCGTTTTTGGCGTTCCTGGTGATTTCAACCTATCTTTATTAGAATACCTCTATGCCCCCTCCGTTGAAGAAGACGGTTTGAAATGGGTCGGTACCTGCAACGAATTAAATGCTGCCTATGCTGCTGACGGGTACTCCCGCTATTCTAATAAGATTGGCTGTTTAATCACCACGTATGGTGTAGGCGAATTAAGCGCCCTGAATGGTATAGCCGGTTCGTTTGCTGAAAACGTCAAAGTCTTACATATCGTCGGTGTAGCCAAGTCGACGGATTCGCGTTCCGATAATTTTAGGGAACGTAATCTGCATCATTTGGTCCCACGATTACATGATTCGAACTTCAAAGGGCCTAATCATAAAGTGTATCATGACATGGTTAAGGATAACGTTGCCTGTTCGGTAGCTTACTTGGAAGATATTGAAACTGCATGCGATCAAGTCGATGCTGTGATCCGTGACATCTATCGATATTCTAAACCTGGTTATGTTTTTGTCCCTGCAGATTTTCCGGATATGTCAGTAAGGCTTGATAATTTGATTAGTGTTCCACATATATCTCAACAAGATTGTATAACCATCCCATCAGAAACTCATTTGTTCAGCATCATCGACATGATTACTACTTGGATGTACTCCAGTAAAACACCTGCAATCCTTGGAGACGTGTTAACCGATAGATATGGAGTGAGTGATATCCTAAATAAGCTTATTTACGCCAGTAAAATCTGGAATTTTTCCACCGTTATGGGAAAATCCGTAATTGATGAGACAAACCCATCGTATATGGGGCAGTACAACGGTAAGGAAGGTTTGAAGCAGGTTTATGAACATTTCGAGTCCTGTGACTTGATCTTGCACTTTGGTGTTGACATTAATGAAATTAATAATGGACACTATTCTTTTACTTATAAACCCAATGCAAAAATCATTCAATTCCATCCCAACTATATTCGGTTTGTTGACACTAGATATGGCGAAGAACAGATATTTGAAGGCGTCAATTTTGCACCTGTATTACAGGAGCTATATCAACATATTGATGTTTCCAAACTTTCTTTGCAATATGACCCTAGTGTAATCCCATATACAAATGAAACTATGAAACTAGAAGACCCAACTAGTGATCAATCAACTGACATCACACAAGTCCACTTACAAAAAGTCATTCCTAAATTTTTAAACCCAGGTGATGTTGTTGTTTGTGAGACTGGTTCATTTCAATTTTCTGTTCGAGATTTTGCCTTTCCTACTCAGTTAAAATACATATCGCAGGGGTTTTTCCTTTCCATCGGTATGGCTTTACCTGCGGCGCTAGGTGTGGGGATTGCCATGCAAGACCATCCAAACGCACACATAAACGGCGGTAACATAAATGAGGGATATAAACCAAGACTGATATTGTTTGAAGGTGACGGCGCTGCACAAATGACAATTCAGGAGTTGAGTACTATTTTGAAATTCCACATTCCAATTGAAATTGTCATTTGGAACAATAATGGCTACACTATTGAAAGAGCTATCATGGGTCCTACCAGGTCTTATAACGACATTATGTCTTGGAAATGGACAAAACTATTTGAAGCCTTTGGAGACTTCGACGGAAAATACACTAACAACACGATTATTGAATCCACCTCCAAGTTAGCACTGAAATTGAAGGATTTAAAGAACTCAAGCGCAAGAGACCGGATAGAACTCCTAGAAGTCAAACTGGGCGTCTTAGACTTCCCAGAACAACTAAAGTGCATGGTTGAAGCGGCTGCACTTAAAAGAAACAAGAAATAAGAAGGTGCAGCTTCTAACAGCAAAACATCTCAGCTATGGATCATTCCGTTCATCCTATATAAAAAATTCATTATCCGATCATGTATACAAAAAATTGAAACACCTATATTAATCTTTACGTACTATTAGTATTAATTTCATTTCGTTTTTTTTATCCCGTCCTATTCCTGCGCTTTTTTCGTGGCGACGCAGGGGCGCGGCAAGGTGTTGTTTTTCCACGGCTTACAACTTTCCACTTGAAGAAGTATAAAAGGCCGCCGTATTTTTCCGTTTTTTTCCAATTCTTCGTGTGCACTTTCTTTCGCGTTTATGCAGAATTCTTTCTTTTTGGTTAAGTGCTTCAATTTGTTATATACTTGTAAATCGTTGAAGACAAATAGATATAGAATCTCCCTCATTCTATTTGAATTTTTACGAATCAGAAACAAAAATACCTACATCAGCAAAATGTCCGCTAACTTAGATAAGTCCTTAGACGAAATTATTGGCTCCAGTAGACCAGGAGGCAACAGAGCCCGTGTCGGTGGTACCCGTGGCAACGGCCCAAAAAGAGTCGGCAAGCAAGTCAACACCCAGCGCAGGAACATTCCAAACAGAAATGGTCCTATCAGAAAGAATGTGAGGCCTCCTCCAAACGCTGTCGCTAGAGTTGCCAAGCTTTTAGATACCTCTAGAGAGGTTAAGGTTAACGTCGAAGGTTTGCCAAGGGACATCAAGCAAGATGCTGTAAGAGTATGTTAATACATGAAATGCAAGAGCTATTTATTTAGTTGCTCGCATCGTCTCGTGTGGATACGAGAAGAGTCTTCGTGAGGAAGGACATGGCGCATGCTTTTAATCAAGAGCATTTCTTTTTCTGGTCAAGGAGAGAAAGAAAAAACCAAGAACTTTTCCGGTGGAAAAGAGAAAAAATATTGAAAGAGTACCATTTTGGTAAACAAGCTATCCTATTTCTCAATAGCCCAATATGAGCTGCAAGAATGGAAACGTCTGTTTGTGCGGAAAAGGGTGGTGTTCTTATTGGCTGGGTTTGCTCAAATCAATTTATCTATCTGTCAATCGATCAATCTATATTGTATCATAGATGGGTAAGTGTCCGTTGACCGTGATAGTTCGTTCGCATTAGTAATAAACCTCCATCGTTCAACACTAAAGTTTAGAAGGACCAATTAATTTTGTTTTCTTTCAAGAGGGAGTAACTTAAGTTATCGATGGCGAGATTTTTTTCTGAAGATACAAAAACTAATATGTGAAGCATTTCTTTTATCAATTATTAAGAAATTCGCATGTATTGCTTGCCTTTTTTGATGTGGTGGCATTGCATTGCGAACCGCTGCGAAACATTGATTTGAAGCACCTAATGAAACCGATTGAAGAACAGCCCCTGGGATGTGTATTTGTGTGTTTGAGCACCGGATCACGCAATGCTATGGTATTCTTAATATTTTTTGTCATTCTTGTGCGCCTTGATTATTTGTGTCATGTCCTTTTCCTTTGTTGAACTTATATCATTAGGATATGTGACTAACTTTTTTTTTTTTATAGGAATTTTTTGCATCCCAAGTCGGTGGCGTTCAAAGAGTACTACTGAGTTATAACGAAAGAGGCCAATCTACTGGTATGGCTAACATTACATTCAAAAATGGCGACTTGGCCAGAAGAGCAGTTGAAAGATTCAACGGTTCTCCAATTGATGGTGGTAGATCTAGATTAAGACTAAACCTAATTGTTGATCCAAACCAACGTCCATCCAGGAGTTTAGCTGACAGAATCAAGGCTATGCCCCAAAAGAGTGGAAATGCTCCAAGACCTGTTAAGAGGGGTCCAAACAGAAAGGCTGCTATGGTCAAAACTCAAAACAAGCAAAAGAGAGAAAGACCAGCCAAAAAGAGTCTAGAGGATTTGGATAAGGAAATGGCTGACTACTTTGAAAAGAAATGATCGGTTTTCATTGTTTTGTTAGTTTAGTTTAATATTTTTATTTTTCATCTCTGTTTTTAATATGTACTAGTCCCCCAAAATTTAAATCAATAAGAATGTATTTATAAGCTGATGGTGATTGATATATATATTATTTAAAATTCTACTATCGCATGGATTGTGATAGGATATATCTGTAGAGCCCTCTGAATATGATTTAGTTTTACTCGAAAACTTTTGTTGTATTTAAAAACGATTATTTACAATGCACAGGAATATATACAGAAAGATATAGATAGTTATACATCAATAAAAGAAGAAACAGAATAACAAAAAGTACTATTCGTTTCCTCTTCTATCTAGAAACCCTAATTTATCGCCTCTTTTCCTTGTTGCCGCACTAAGTCCACTACCTTCATATTTACTCTTTCTCACCAACCCGTGGTCCTCAGAGCCGTCAGCGTTGTTATTGGCTTGTTTGGGTAGGGGGAATCCCGGCTTCACCTGCGCCAAATTATCATAATAATCACGTTCCTTCAATTCCCCGTTCTTTCCCCGAGCTTGTGGTGTAAATTTGGCGTCTCTTCTGGTCTTCACTATGGTCTTGACTATGTAAATGGATGCAATACCTGCTGCAGAAATGTAAAGCAGGTTTTTACTGTTAAAAATGCATGGTTGTCGTCCTTTTCTCTTCACCGGCTTATGTGTAACACAGCTTAGCTATATTTTTAGGGATAAACAGCTGAAACAAAAACCAATGAAGAGTTTTTTTGGGAAGCAAGACAAAATAATCACTGTTAGTTTATCATTTGTGTATAAAATCCTGCGTTGTTAGAGTACATACCCTATATTTTGAAATGGATTTGACATTGTACGTCTCCCTTGGCTTTTAGAAATATATTATCGTAGTAATCATCTCTTTTGCTAAGTAATTTTTTTGGAAGGAATCAAGGCGTGCGGTGCTACTTGCGAAGGCAGGAAATTAAAGGTGATGTCCCCGGTAACGAGTACCTTTTTCCCAAAGGCTATACGCATGTGTGATGATCTAGCGAGAGAGGCTTGTGATATATATAGATGCGCCATGGACGTGCAGTCATTGACGCATGTCTATTGCAGCTGCTCGTAGGTAGCGCCGTAGTGCTAAAAGGAACAGCTACAAAAGATACATTGATTATTGCCCGCGTAGTAACACCCCTTGGCACCAACAACAATCTCAGCTGTATCGGAGATCACTTTATTAAGGAAGAAATTGATGAGGTTCTTGCGATGTATCATGTTATTATGCCCCACGGTCATGTGACCATTCTGAGTATTTCGCAGGCCGCGCGAACTATTCAGTACGGTCCGTGTAAAGTTACCAAGCAAAAAATCGTATCGATTTTCTCTTTTTCCAAATTTTCTTGGTATTTGAAATTTTTCATTTAAGAGATGGTATCTAGTCTCTCTACCTTTAACTATTATTTTAACCAATTTACAATCTTCTTATCACTGAAAGATCTTTAAGGAATAGTCCGCGCATTCATTACCGCTTAAACTGATTATTTCAAATTTAGAAAGTAATATCTATAACAACAGAAATGAAATACTTAGCTGCTTACTTATTATTGGTTCAAGGTGGTAACGCTGCCCCATCCGCCGCTGACATCAAATCCGTCGTCGAATCTGTCGGTGCTGAAGTCGATGAAGCCAGAATCAACGAATTGTTGTCCTCTTTGGAAGGTAAGGGTTCTTTGGAAGAAATCATCGCTGAAGGTCAAAAGAAGTTCGCTTCTGTCCCAGCTGGTGGTGCTTCTGCTGGTGCCGCTGCCGGTGCTTCCGGTGCCGCTGCCGGTGGTGATGCTGCTGAAGAAGAAAAGGAAGAAGAAGCTAAGGAAGAATCTGATGATGACATGGGTTTCGGTTTATTCGATTAAAGAATTTAATTATTAAGGATATTTTTCTTTTATTACCTTCATTCTTTTACCAAATTGAATATTAACTTTTGATTCCATTGTGATTTATAAAATAATTAGTTACTGTATACGAATCTATATAGACAATTAATTGAAAATAGTATTACTTCTTTAAATCGACCAAGATGTCTTTTATTTTCTGTATCTTTTCTGGGGAAGTGTCAAATGTCTTGATGGCCTCCTCCAGTAGTAGTTTCATCTCTTCCAATGCAGCCACTAGTTTCCCATTATAAGTGGCGAAATATTCGCTAACATCGTCATCGTCTGTGGTTTCCTTGATAGAGTTGACTAAAGAGTCTATCGAGCTTGCTTGGGTCACGATTTCGGACAGTGTGCTTTCGCCTACTTGGATGGCTTGGCATCTCAAAATCAAATCCCTTCTTAAATTACTATACTCATTGAGGATCTTGAGGTCATTTTCCGTCTCTGCTTCTAGTTCTCCTTCGGTGGCCACTTCCATCTGTGGTAGTTTTAACACGTCTTCAATTAATGTTGCAATCGACGTGCTTTGCGGCTCACTGCCGACTCTGCTTCTTAACTCACTTCCAAGGGAATACTTCGGTATATCGCCGATCAGATCCATTACCTGTTGTGTTTGTCTGATCCTCAATTCCGATTCGTTATCGTATATCTCTTTAGTGAGTACGTCTTGTTTGCCTCTACTTAAGGCATCCTTTCTTTTTTCGATTACTTCAGCCTTTAGCAGCCTAGTTACCTCATTCGGTATCTCACCTAAGAAATCGTCCATTAGGTAGTCATCACTGGACAAGAAGGCGGACAACTCTTCATCTATGAATCTCGATATGGTGTTATATGTATCAGTCATTGGACAGTTCTCTTCTTGTTTGTGTGTGGCCTCCGTCATCTTCTGCCAGAAGCCTTTCCTCGCATGAAGATTTACCTCTTTTGTTCAAGACGCGTTATTGCATTTGGTGGTATGTGCAAAGAAAGAGGCTACAAGTGCAGCGGCAAGATAAAATGAAAGAGAAAGTGAAAGTGAAAGTGACCTTGAGCCCCGAGGGCCCTTTACATTAACGGGTTAAAAAAATCTGTCTTCAATTTAGAACTATAAGGCTAAAACACTGATCTACTTATTGTATATGTTTTTTCTCTTCTCTTTTTTTTATGTTTAGGTGAGAAGTTTACTAAAAAAAAGTATCTAAGCATAATATATGTAGACAGCCGCCTCAGCAGCAAATTAAACCAAACATTGGCCTTCACAACGTTGAAAGAGAAATTCCTTCTTAAAAGCTTCGCGAAATAACCATTAAACAAAGTAGTATATATATCTTTTATAAAAACTTTCTTTGAAAAAAAAAATAGAAAAATTCGTTAATGTTATCATTATTAATTATTTTTTATAAATTCTCAGCTTCGTTCCCATTCTTCTTAAGGAGCGTTGGGCATTGTGTGTGCCTTGAAGGCCAGATACGAGTTGGATGGGCTCACCACGGAACAGTATAACGAGTACCAACCACAGCAACTACTCAAGATGCCGAAATAACCGCCGGCCATCTTGAGGTTGTTGTTATCGATAAAGGTGCCGATACACAGTAGCAGGAAGGTTATGTCCAAAAAGGTCAGCAGCAAGAACAACCCCCAAGTACTTTTCAAAGTGCACATCAGCATCAAAAAGGTGAACACGGTCCAGCCCGCAAGGAAGAACCCGATGACGTTGTTCAGCATCGCGGGATCCGTGTAGCCGCTTACCAGGTTGTCCGTGTCCGTTAGTCCGTAACCGTAGCAAATCCAGAACCCGCCGAAAGAACTGAACACTGTCATTGCGTACGTGTCTCCAATGACAAAACACAATAACCCGGCAAACAGTTCAATGGCACCACCAAAGAACAAAAACAGACTAAGCGCCCATTTGCCGTCGGTGACACCGCGGACGTTGGCATTGATCAAAGATAAAACCAAAGCGGACAGAGAGAAGGAGGCCAGACCGAGAGGAACTGGGTTGGCAAACTGATGAGGAGGCGCCTGTCTCGCGCAGCGCTCCTCTGAAACATCATCTCTGTCCAGGGCGTTCAAAAGGTCCCTACGTCTATACGTGGACGATCCCAGTGTGATGAAGTCCCTATCGGAGTAAATTTCTTGGATGTTGGGCAGGCCCTGCGAGACGCCTGCGATGGAGCCCTGCTGGGGCAGCGTTTCGATGTTCTCGATGGTGTTTACACCCTTTTCTAAATCTTGTGGTGAGGAAGCAATCGATGTCATTTTTTTTAGCTCTTGTTATGGAAGTGTATGAATGTAGCTATGTATGATGGAGTTCTTTACAAGACAAGACTAACTCGAAACTAAATACTCAAGACAAGCCGTCCGATGAGCAGCATCTAAATAGTCCGAAAAGTTGATTTATTTAAATATCATTCAAGAGTCACGGTTTTTTTTTTTCCCATCAAACTTAGGTCATCGTGAATAGCGTTAAAATTTTCAGATCCTGCCTGGGCTTTCTCCATTAGGCCCTGAACAGTTCCCCAAGAAAAAAAAAACAAAAAGACAACAGAAAAAGCATAGTACAAAAACGATGTTTCCATTCAGCGTTGCAGTAGACCATGTTCTGCCGCGTGCCAAGTTGGAGCAGCGCACACTACACTGTGAGAACCTTCCGAGCGGCCTGGTCTTTGCTGGACTAACGGCGGGACGGTCCGGTTTTTCGCTGGCGTCTTTTGTTCAGGACACAATGGGCGAGGGAGGTAAAAACCGGAGGACGCGCCTTCCGCGGTTGGAGTCGTCCAAGAGCCGGTGGTGCGGCAATGAGAGAGGGGAAGGGAAGGGACGGGAAGGGACGGGAAGGGAAGAAAGGGGAGGAGGGGCGGCGGCTAAATGGCTAGTGGCTGAGGAGAGCACGGGACTGTAATTTGTTTCTGTTATTGGGGAGCATGCGGCGGTGGTGTTGTTATACAAAAAGGGAGAATGTGCGAGAGCAGAGTTCTTTTTTCCCTGACGTAGTGCGCATGTCCGTCCGGCTCCGATAGTTATGGGCGGCTTGTTATAGTTACATAAGGGAAAGGGAATTTGATGAAAACCGTTCTGTGTCCTGTCCGTGGAAAGCGATCTTTGAGAACAGAACACACAATGGTGTGAAAGCGCTGGAACGGTATGCGTGCTGAGGGCTACACAGACGCACCTAAGAAAAAAAAAAGAACTCGTTTTGCTCACTCCCTTGGCTTCCTCATATTCTTAGATCTCCCTGCGCTGCCTTCCACGTATGGTTTTTGGTTTGGTCTCTCCAGGTATTGTAGTGCAGGAGGTTCTTGGTGGGAAAAAGAGGAAGCAGAAAAAATTTAAAATAAAAAAAAAATTTTCTTTTCTCTTGAAATTTGATTTTTTTTTGGCTTCTTCTTCTCTTTTATATATTCTTG
This sequence comes from Saccharomyces eubayanus, assembly GCF_001298625.1. Classification (NCBI taxonomy): domain Eukaryota; kingdom Fungi; phylum Ascomycota; class Saccharomycetes; order Saccharomycetales; family Saccharomycetaceae; genus Saccharomyces; species Saccharomyces eubayanus. Next base: position 1,003,865 of record NC_030977.1, read on the forward strand.
ATGTCTTAGAATATACACATATTTCTCTTGTATTTCGCAATTGCCCTTTTAGAGAATAGTAGTCAGACTCTCAGACCACTAACACAAACTACATTATAATTGCAAGATGGTTGCTTTCACTGTTGACCAAATGCGTTCTTTAATGGACAAAGTTACCAATGTGCGTAACATGTCCGTTATTGCTCACGTCGATCATGGTAAGTCCACTTTGACCGATTCCTTGGTCCAAAGAGCCGGTATCATTTCCGCTGCTAAGGCCGGTGAAGCTCGTTTCACCGATACCAGAAAGGATGAACAAGAAAGAGGTATCACTATCAARTCCACTGCCATCTCCTTATACTCTGAAATGTCCGACGAAGATGTCAAGGAAATCAAGCAAAAGACCGACGGTAACTCCTTCTTGATCAACTTGATCGATTCCCCAGGTCACGTCGATTTCTCCTCTGAAGTCACTGCCGCTTTGCGTGTCACCGATGGTGCTTTGGTTGTCGTCGACACCATCGAAGGTGTCTGTGTTCAAACCGAAACCGTTTTGAGACAAGCCTTGGGTGAAAGAATTAAGCCTGTTGTTGTTATCAACAAGGTTGACAGAGCTTTGTTGGAATTGCAAGTTTCCAAGGAAGATTTATACCAAACTTTTGCCAGAACTGTTGAATCCGTCAACGTCATCGTCTCCACCTACGCCGATGAAATTTTGGGTGACGTCCAAGTCTACCCAGCCAAGGGTACCGTTGCCTTCGGTTCCGGTTTGCACGGTTGGGCTTTCACCATCCGTCAATTCGCCACCAGATACGCCAAGAAGTTCGGTGTCGATCAATCCAAGATGATGGAAAGATTGTGGGGTGACTCTTTCTTCAACCCAAAGACCAAGAAGTGGACCAACAAGGACACTGATGCCGATGGTAAGCCATTGGAAAGAGCTTTCAACATGTTCATCTTGGACCCAATCTTCAGATTATTCACTGCCATCATGAACTTCAAGAAGGAAGAAATTCCAGTCTTGCTAGAAAAGTTGGAAATCATCTTGAAGGGTGACGAAAAGGACTTGGAAGGTAAGGCCTTATTGAAGGTTGTTATGAGAAAGTTCTTGCCAGCTGCTGACGCTTTGTTGGAAATGATCATCTTACACTTGCCATCTCCAGTCACTGCTCAAGCTTACAGAGCCGAACAATTATACGAAGGTCCAGCTGACGATGCCAGTTGTATTGCCATCAAGAACTGTGATCCAAAGGCTGACTTGATGTTGTACGTCTCCAAGATGGTGCCAACCTCTGATAAGGGTAGATTCTACGCTTTCGGTAGAGTTTTTGCCGGTACTGTTAAGTCCGGTCAAAAGGTCAGAATCCAAGGTCCAAACTACGTTCCAGGTAAGAAGGACGATTTGTTCATCAAGGCCATCCAAAGAGTTGTTTTGATGATGGGTAGATTCGTCGAACCAATCGATGACTGTCCAGCCGGTAACATTATCGGTTTAGTCGGTATCGATCAATTTTTGTTGAAGACCGGTACTTTGACCACCAACGAAACCTCTCACAACATGAAGGTCATGAAATTCTCCGTCTCTCCAGTTGTGCAAGTCGCTGTCGAAGTTAAGAACGCCAACGACTTGCCAAAATTGGTCGAAGGTTTGAAGAGATTGTCCAAGTCCGATCCATGTGTCTTGACTTACATGTCCGAATCCGGTGAACATATCGTTGCTGGTACCGGTGAATTACATTTGGAAATTTGTTTGCAAGATTTGGAACAAGACCACGCCGGTGTTCCATTGAAGATTTCTCCACCAGTCGTCGCTTACAGAGAAACTGTCGAAACCGAATCTTCCCAAACCGCTTTGTCCAAGTCTCCAAACAAGCATAACAGAATTTACTTGAAGGCTGAACCAATCGAAGAAGAAGTTTCTTTGGCTATCGAAAACGGTGTCATCAACCCAAGAGATGATTTCAAGGCCAGAGCTAGAGTCATGGCTGATGAATTCGGCTGGGACGTCACTGACGCCAGAAAGATCTGGTGTTTCGGTCCAGACGGTAACGGTCCAAATTTGGTTGTCGACCAAACTAAGGCTGTCCAATACTTGCACGAAATCAAGGATTCCGTTGTTGCTGCTTTCCAATGGGCTACCAAGGAAGGTCCAATTTTCGGTGAAGAAATGAGATCCGTCAGAGTTAACATCTTGGATGTCACCTTACATGCCGATGCCATCCACAGAGGTGGTGGTCAAATCATCCCAACCATGAGAAGAGCTACCTACGCCGGTTTCTTGTTGGCTGAACCAAAGATTCAAGAACCAGTTTTCTTGGTCGAAATTCAATGTCCAGAACAAGCTGTCGGTGGTATCTACTCCGTCTTAAACAAGAAGAGAGGTCAAGTCGTCTCTGAAGAACAAAGACCAGGTACTCCATTGTTTACCGTCAAGGCTTACTTGCCAGTCAACGAATCTTTCGGTTTCACTGGTGAATTGAGACAAGCCACTGGTGGTCAAGCTTTCCCACAAATGGTCTTCGACCATTGGGCCACTTTGGGTTCCGACCCATTGGACCCAACCTCCAAGGCTGGTGAAATTGTTCTTGCTGCTCGTAAGAGACACGGTATGAAGGAAGAAGTTCCAGGCTGGCAAGAATATTACGACAAATTGTAAGAAAATTAAACAATTTTTTAATTATTTAGTTTTTCTGTTTTGTCGTAATGTTTAAGGCATCCTTTTGCCTTTCTTTTGACTTTTTTGTAGTTTATTCCCACGTATACTTACTATCTATAGTGTTATTTTCATATTTAATCATATTTCCATATTAAATATTTGCCTCTTTGTATAATAGTTACTATTATGATTTTTCTCGCTGTTTGGCTAAGACGCGTAATCATTCTTTTTCTTTTTGCAATTAGTGAGATGCCCTTTAAAAATAAGCGTCAAATACAGCTTGATCAAAGACACTGATCTAATATCGAAGTCACACCCTGGCGCGGAAGAAGCATGGAGCTCCCATCAAACTTAAAGGATCTGTATGTTGAGTGGTTACAGGAGCTGGTCGATGGAGTAAGCCCTAAACAAGAACAGCTGAAAATAGCTTATGACAAAGCAAGGAGAAATCTCCAAGATACCGAAGGTACATTTTATAATCCCATGGATCTCAAGAAAGTGAAGGGGATTGGCAATACAATCATTAAGAGATTGGATTCCAAGTTGCGAGAATACTGTAAGGCACAGGGAATCCCTCCTCCGGAGCTGCAGGCCTCGACGAAAATGGCTACTACTAGACCATCTAAGAGAACTACAACAGTCTTACGCAGTATAGAAAATTTGAGCGAAAACAACAAGGATGAAGATAATGAAGAGGGGGGTGCTAAGAAGAAAAGAGTCAGAAAATACATACCCAAAAAGAGATCTGGAGGCTACGCTATTCTTCTTTCCCTGCTTGAGCTAAAGGCCATAAGTCGAGGTGTTAGTAAAGAGCAAATCGTCGAGCTTGCGGGAAAGTATAGCGAACACTGCATGACCCCTAACTTTTCTACAAAGGAATTTTATGGCGCTTGGTCATCCATCAGCTCTCTCAAAAAACATTCTTTAGTTCTCGAAGAAGGTAGGCCGAAAAAGTATTCACTCACAGAAGAAGGTATACAATTAACAAAGAGCTTAAAGATAGCAGATAGAATCTCGTTCCCAAAAGAAAGTTGTGAGACCGATGAGCATTCTGCAATTAGAAACGAAACCAGCGAATTCACGGCAAATTTGAGTGACCTCCGTGGTGAAAATAGTAAGGAAGAAGAGATCAATCACATGAATGACACCTCATCCATGTTAGACATTACTTTTCAAGATCTAAGCACGCCGCAAAGGCCACAGAAAGGTTTGCTTAAAAACCAAAGGCTGCGTACTCAATCCGATTTATCCCCTCATGTATCAAAAGAGGTCTTCGGTAACCAGCCAATTTCCAGCACTCTGTTGAAACGTAAAAATAAAAATGTCAGGAGAAGATATAATCAAGTGAGTTATGAGTTGTGGAATAACGGTGATTTTGAAATTTTCCCAATTATTGACCATAGAGAAATAAAATCGCAATCTGATCGTGAGTTCTTTTCAAGAGCGTTTGAACGAAAAGGGATGAAGTCGGAGATAAGGCAGCTGGCCTTAGGTGATATTATATGGGTTGCCAAGAATAAGAATACCGGATTGCAATGTGTGCTTGATACGATAGTTGAAAGGAAAAGGCTAGACGACTTAGCGCTAAGTATAAGGGATAACAGATTTATGGAACAAAAAAATAGGTTAGAAAAATCTGGTTGCAATCACAAGTATTACCTTATTGAAGAAACCATGAGTGGAAACATTGGGAACATGAATGAAGCACTGAAAACCGCTCTTTGGCTCATTTTAGTATACTACAAATTTTCCATGATAAGAACTTGCAATTCTGACGAAACTGTGGAAAAAATACATGCATTGCATACTGTCATATCTCATCACTATTCTCAAAAAGATCTCGTGGTGATATTTCCAAACGACCTAAACAGCCAAGATGATTATAAAAGAATTTTGTTACAATTTCGTGAAGAATTTGAAAGGAAGGGTAGCATTGAATGTTGCCACAATCTTGAATGCTTTCAAGAAATGATGGGGAAGGGAGATTTGAAGACTGTCGGTGAGTTGACTATTCATGTTTTGATGCTTGTTAAAGGCATATCTTTAGAGAAAGCGGTAGCCATTCAAGAAATATTTCCTACGCTGAATAAAATTCTGATGGCTTATAAAACATGCGCTTCGGAAGAAGAGGCAAGATTACTAATGTTCAATAACCTAGGAGATGCACCAGGCGCAAAGAAAATAACTAAAGGCCTTTCAGAAAAAATATACGACACCTTTGGTAAAATGTAATCAACCTGAAGTACCACCAGTCCCACTAGATATCATAGACATAAAGAGTAATAACATTCGTTGAAATATTTACATACGTAGGAAGACAAAACCTTGGATCTACCAAAGGCAGGAAACATCACGGCGCGTATCTACAAACCAGTTATTAAGAAACGACAAATAGGATGTTAGCCAATTACTCAATTAATGGTAAGTACGAAAAACATAATGCACGTCAATTCCGTCATCAAAGACCTTCCCAACCTCTTCTAATGACAAACCTTTGACTTCCGGATACCAAAAGTAGACAAAAAACCAAGCACAAACCGTGAAAAATGCAAAGATTAGCATAGTATGTTCATTACCAATTGCGTCAATAGCGCTCAGATATGTCATCGAAACTAGCGCGTTGGTCAGCCAATTTGTGCACGCTATACAAGAGGCACCAAAAGATCTCCTATTTAAGGGAAGGAACTCCACACAAGTCCATGGTACACTACCCATTGCGGAAGCATATGCCGCAACGTAAATTACGACCGAAGCCAATAGCAAATTAACTTTATCGTGATCGAAGCCAATACTGCAAAGAAGTAACCCAACAGTCATGATCCAGATAGTCCTCAATAAAATAGCTCTTCTGCCCAAGGAGTCCATAGTGTACATTGCAAAAAAGGTGAATATGAAGTTAGTCGAAGCAATTAGAATTGCAGGTAATAGAGGGTTTTTCATATTAAATCTAGAAAATATTATTGCCGCGTAATACATGAAAGCGTTGAAACCAGTGGCCTGTTGGAAAAACATCAATACACAACCTACAACCAGGGCTCTTATTGTGCGTGGTTCCATCCTATGTTTTTTTTTTTTAGCAGGTGTTGTAGCACCGTTTGAAATTGGACTTCGTAATGCTGTTAAAAACGCTGATGAGGAAGAAATTGCGTTACTGTTTCTATCAGTAGCCGAGGAAACTCTCTTGACATTGGGCGGGCTAATAGTTTCTGATGTTGACGTATTCATGTACCGAACAAGTGATTGGGCTTGCGCAAGTAAGGGCTCACCCGCATCTTCATATATTCGTAGCTTATCCAGTTCAATAATCAATTGCTTGATCTTGCTATTAAGATGATGTGTAGATGCAGTCGGATATAACATTTTCAAAGAGTCCCTAGCATAGAGAAAATCACCCTTAGAGATGGACCACCGAGGTGATTCAGGAATAAAATCCAATATGGAAATAAACAAAATGGCAGGAATGGCGGAAAATGCGAACAAATATCTCCATGAATGATCCATGTCTTTGATGAGAAAGGCGATTATGTAAGATATCAGCTGGCCTCCAGTGATGGCAATAATGTTCAAAGTCAACATAAAACCTCTAATTTTGGAAGGTGAAATTTCACTTAAGAATAAAGGGACGCATTGCGCAGACACCCCAACAGCGATACCAACGAGCAGCCTACCACAAATAAGGAACGATAATGTTCTTGCAGCAGCCATCCCAATTGCAGCCAAGATGAAGATCGAACAACAAATCGCGAGTGTGATTCTTCTTCCATACTTGTCTGCTAAGGGAAACGCCAGCATGGAACCGAAAAATGATCCGACACTTGTACTGGAGGCTATTAACTCTTTTTGAACGTCGGTTAAGACCGTCAAAGAAAGATCTTGCGGCTTTAAAGACAGGAGAACCCCTGATATAACGCCTGTATCATAGCCGAACAGTAACCCACCAACAGTAGCACCAACGAAGATTAAAGATGTCTTAAACGTTATAGCATATGGGAGTTGCTCGATGTCATTAGCTGTATTGGACGTTACTTGGGAGAAGATGGAATACAGATCAGAATAGACGTCTTCACTTTCACCTGTAGACATATTTTTATCAAGTGTTCTACTTGTTGTCGCTTGCCCTTGCGTTTTTGTTTTCTATCTATTATAACTCTGATTGACCATGAACCGTGTGCAAATATTCTAGCTGCAAATATATGGTCTTTCAAGGGTCGAGAAGGGACTCTTTGCACACTAGGTACATCGTACACATTACGATGGTGCCCGTCTTAACTGCTGGCTCAATCAATAGTCGCTGCTACTACCAAAGGTGAGCCCGATGTTCGGATGTTACGACGGTATTGGTACCGGGCAAAAAAAAGGAGAAGGCATTTACATAGCCATGAACCAGCTGTACTTGAAGAAAGAAATAAGAGAAAGATCCGTAGAGATATTTAGGTCTAACGATTCAGCAGGACGATAAAAGGTTGCTATGAGTTTCAAAGGGTTTACCAAAGCCGTCACTAGGGCTCCTCAGTCCTTCCGTCAAAAGTTCAAGATGGGTGAGCAGACTGAGGATCCTGTGTATGAAGATGCAGAACGTCGTTTCCAAGAACTGGAACAAGAAACTAAAAAATTGAGTGAGGAGTCGAAGAGGTATTCGTCTGCAGTGAACGGGATGCTAACGCATCAAATTGGATTTGCTAAGTCCATGGAGGAAATTTTCAAACCTATCAGTGGTAAAATGAGTGATCCCAACGCGACTATACCAGAAGACAATCCAGAGGGTATTGAAGCTAGTGAGCAATATAGGGCCATGGTTGCTGAATTACAAGAAACATTGAAGCCGGACTTGGCGTTGGTGGAAGAAAAGATCGTTACGCCATGCCAGGAATTGTTGAAAATTATTACTTATATTCGTAAAATGGCCACCAAGAGAAACCACAAAAAACTAGATTTGGATAGGCATCTGAACACCTATAGCAAGCAGGAGAAGAAGAAGGAACCAACTCCCAAGGACGAAGAAAGGTTGTATAAAGCACAAGCCCAGGTGGAAGTTGCTCAACAAGAATATGATTACTATAACGAGTTGCTAAAGACTCAATTGCCAATCTTGTTTAGTTTGGAAGCCGAGTTCGTGAAACCGCTATTTGTTTCGTTCTATTTCATGCAATTGAATATCTTTTACACTTTGTACAACAATCTTCAAGACATGAAAATTCCATATTTCGATCTAAACAGTGATATCGTGGAGTCTTTTATCGCCAAGAGAGGTAACGTGGAGGAGCAAACAGATTCGCTAACCATTACCCATTTCAAGATTGGTTACTCTAAAGCGAAACTGGAAATGACCAAAAGAAAGTACGGTGTAGGAGCCACTGAGGACTCGCCAGTAAGCGGCGCTTCCAGTGGAACCGGATACGGTGCCGGATATGGTACAGCCACACCAACATCGCCAACCCCCACGGGATACGGATATGGCGCTGCAGCACCAGGTTATGGAGCCCAACCAGTCGCACAGTACGGTGCCGCTGCCGTTGCAGGCGCCGTTGCAGGCGCCGTCCCATCTTATGGTGCTGCACAATCGCCACCGCTCACCGGAATGGGATTCCAACAACCACAACAGCAGCAACAGGGTCCACCACCTGCCTATTCCAACCCTCTAACGCCACCTGTAGGCGGTGCAACAGCCGCAGCTGTCCCCGCCTTAGAAACCGTCACCGCGCTATACGATTACCAAGCGCAAGCCGCAGGTGACCTGACTTTCCCGGCCGGTGCAGTTATAGAGATTGTCCAGCGTACTCCAGACGCAAACGAATGGTGGACAGGAAGATACAATGGCCAGCAAGGTGTGTTCCCCGGAAACTACGTCCAACTCAATAAAAACTAGAAAAACATACCTAGTGTGAAGCCGGTGGATGATGGGCCACTGCCACCCCACCTGCGGCTCATCTCAACTGAAGGAATACTGCGATCATCCGATGCTGTTTTTTTGTAATGTTCTTTAGATTAAATTAAATACTCAATTGGGCAATTTGTCCTTTGCGCCAACCTAGTGTTTTCTATATTTATCCCTTTTTGGGCATGGCGTCCCGCACTTACCCTCCACTCGTGTCCCAAAGGGGAAACCGCGTCTGCCCAAAACGGCAACCGCCTACCCAATACGGCTCGGCGGTTGCCCGATGGGGGAGCCAGCTTTGTCGCTCGCCTCGCCTGAGCGTCCTAAAGCGTCGTTTCCAGTCTCCTTTCTCATTTATAAAACGCCATCGATGACACAGCCCAGTTGGGAAATCAGCTTCTAGAAACAAAAAGAGAATAGCAAGACTGGTAAACTCGTGCAGAAGAACTTACGTACGTTTGCAGAGGTTTCAAGCAGAGTATACACGTCTTTTACTGTGCGCACTATATTTAGAAGGAAAGAGTTCCTTTTACTGGCAATACTATTAGGCTTGATCGCGGCGATTTAAAAAGAGGAATATTAATTAAAGTACGCTCCATACGGTCTGCTCAGAAAACTGCCCATTAAAATATATTTTTCCATTTCCACTTCGCTTCTTTGGCTCACCAGTGGTTTTATTCCATACAAGTTGGCCGCGTACGCTTCTACGTATCACAAAAGTTAACCGTTTGAATTTCATTAAGAAGACTGTTCGCCTAATATAAGAAGAGTGGCTCCTCATTTTGTAAACGTTCTTTTTTTCTGCCTCAGACCACTAGGAAAAATAAGCCCCCCCCCCACTCTTACGAAAAGTTCGATTTCAAATCTTTGTTATTTAGCTTTTTAGTTTGGTGGTTCTTTCTTTTATTTTTTTTTCCAATACTGAAGCATTACTAAGAAGATTAAAAACTTCCCATCATGCCAAATAGTGCTCTGAAACAAGGCCCAAAAAATGAAAATGCTTCTCCCTCTAAAGGTCACGTCCCAAGTTTTTGGAAACAGTTCATAAACAACCCCAAAAGTATGTCATCAGAGAGTATCAGTGTCCCCAGGTCACCAACTTCACTTTCCAGAAGTGCCCAACCAACGACTTTAAAGAGGCCTCCGCTGTCTTCGAGACCATACTCATATAATACTCCAACGAAAGATAGGAAATCCTTCTCCAAATCCGCAAAACAGAACAGTAGCAGCAACAACACTAATGCGGGGACATCGCCCCACGCAGAGTTTAAAAATTATAGAGATATGTTTTTATCTAATAGAAATGGCTTCACTGGCAGGGTTTTTGGTGTCACTTTAGCTGAATCGTTAAGTGTTGCCAGTGCGGAAGTCATTGTTCAAAGCGAACTAGTTAGTTTCGGTAGGATACCTATCGTGGTGGCTAAGTGCGGTGCTTACTTGAAAGCAAATGGTTTAGAGACCTCAGGTATATTTCGTATCGCAGGCAATGGCAAAAGAGTAAAAGCACTCCAGTATATTTTTTCTTCCCCCCCTGATTACGGTACCAAATTTAACGATTGGGAAACATATACAGTGCACGACGTTGCATCGCTCCTGAGAAGATACCTCAACAATCTAGCGGAACCATTAATACCCCTAGCGCTATATGAGCAATTCAGAGATCCGCTAAGAGCTAAACCGAGAATCCTAAGACATATGCTGACCCATGAAGTTTCTCATCCCAATGCCAATAAACTGAATAACGCGACAGCGAAATCCAGCAGACAAAATTATAATGATGAAGGCGCTAATGATGGTGATATTGAAAAGGACGAAATCAAAGATGACGAAGAAAAAAGAAGAAGAAAAATACGTCACAAGAGGAGACTCACACGTGATATCAGAGCAGCTATAAAGGAATACGAAGAACTATTTGTTACATTATCCAACGACACAAAACAGCTGACGATATACCTGTTAGATCTCTTAAGTCTTTTCGCCAGACAATCACAACTAAATCTGATGTCTGGAAGAAACCTAGCCGCCATTTTCCAACCTTCAATATTATCACATCCTCAACATGATATGGACCCCAAAGAATATGAACTTTCTCGACTGGTAGTGGAATTCTTAATCGAATATTCCTATAAGTTGTTACCTCATCTTCTGAAGTTAGCTAAAAAGGAGCAGCAAGAAAGGCTATCGAATGAAAAAAAAGATATCGACGCAAATAAACAAAAATCTGATCCTATACCAATACCGAAGATCACCTCATCAGATGTTCCACCAATAGCCCCTTCAAACCCATATCCGCCAACAATTGACAACAGTAATAAATTCAATCATCCAACATTATCACCAATATCTACTTCAATTCCAGAAAACTCATCAGACGTACAGACTTCTAAAATGTTGAAACCTCCGAAGCAAAGACGACCTCACTCGAAGTCTTTTGGTTCTACTCCTGTGCCTCCAGATGTGATTGCTAGTAATAAAAGGCGGACAAGCCTATTCCCATGGTTACACAAACCCGGTATCCTGAGTGACACTGGTGACAATGGCGATTTGACCGGTACTGAAGCTGAAGGCGATGACTATGAAGACGAAAATATTGATCCATACAGTCAATCTCCATCAAGTATGCAGTCGGGCTCTTTACCAAAGCAACATCATTTACCAATTCCGCAGATGAACAGATCGTTGAGTGGGAACAGTACCTCGTCGTCATTCAACACTAGGCCAATCTCGATGATATTGACTGGTGCCAATAATAATTCAGCGGATCATTTAGAATTACTAGACAATGCTCACAGCAATAATGGGGAGCGAAATCATGCTTCTCCACTAACTGAAGACGATGATGAGGAAAGGAATTCAAGATCACGGAAGAGGGAATCCTGGTTTCAGAGATTAACGAGCCGATCAGGCTCAGCAAACAGAGCTCAATAAGGTATTTTTATTCTTTTTTCTTTCCCCTTTACACTTTTTTTTCTCCCAATATTATCTCTTATGGGTTCCTTTCGCTTTATTCGCGCTTTGTATAATTAATTAATATATTATCATTCATTTTCACAGTTCACAGCCAAGGAAGATGAAAATGAATAACTCAAGTCATAAAGAAAGAAAGTTTACGGACACTTTTTCTGTAACAATACCAGTCACAGTATAAAAACAAAAAAAAAACACAACTGAATAAATATGTTCATAAAAACAAAACAATTATATAAGTGTAATTCTTGAGATATAACTTTTTTGCTATAGAATCTCCACGCCAAGCACTGTTCATAGTTTTACGGGCCACTGAACCGTCTAACAGTTTAATGTAAAGAGTTGCTAACTGCGATCAATTTAATATGGCGTCAACAATCAAGACCCTGTATATATAATTATACGTCAATTAGTCTAGTTCAATAATATCAGAATCAGCAGATTCATTTGTCAACTTTTTCCTTTTGCTGCTGGGTTCACCAAAACCTTCAAGATTAGCCGACCTTTTCTTCGAGTCATCTAACGGGTCGGTCGCCAATTCAATTTCACCTTCATCTTCATCTAGTATTACGATACCACCATCTTCCTGTTTATCCGTAGTGGTAGCTACGTCATTATCTTCGTCCTCGTCACCATTTGACGAAGTTTCGCTTGATTTGACTAGTGGGATCCGTATATCTGGTAACTTACACGTATCATGAGGAAATGCATCATTTACATCGAAGTATAGCTCAATGGATTTACGAACCATTGTGTCACCTTCTTCGTCGGAAAATAATATTATAGATCCGTTGCCTAGATTAACTTCAGACAAAGTGCGACCATTCAAATCTTCAAAGTCATAATCGGCCAATAGTCTTTGATCACTTGCATCCAGTAGTGAGATATCCTCCGGATAATCGTATTTGTCACGTATTAAGCTGATCAGATCAGACAATTTTATTTTCTTCAGCTGATCAGGTGACAATTTAATAACCCCTCTACTTACTCTGGAACACACAGGACAATTACAGTTTGGTGGTGCTAATTTAGGATTTGACAAATACCGATTTTGAGACAAATTGCTTGCCTTGGCGGTAAAAGTCATATTCAAGTCAGTGAATTTGCTAACTGGTGCATATTTCAGAAGGTTTAGAACACGCAATGAAATTAATGATGATAAACCGGCAATGATAGCATTTGTCGTTGCTATGGCCGGGATGATGTTACCTGCAATTTGCTTAATGTCAAATACAGACTTCATTGGTATGTTGAAAATGTGAGATCTTATATTTGCTGCTGTTACAACGAATTCCAATGTATCAGCATCGTCTTTGTCAAAATCAATATGGCTCTGCTCCGTAGCATAACGATTCATTAGCTTTTGAGTGATTTTAATGAAGTGGTTGATCTGTTCGTGTATTGTTCCAACAGAGTTCGAATCAAATTTATTTATCTTGGAAGACCCCCTTATCTGAGAATCGGACAACGGCGTTGGTTTAGTTCTTGTTTTCCATAGATTTTCAATAGCTAATAATTTGTTTATGTCTTGAATAAACAATTTGTGAAGGATCTCAGGGACACGGGATTCATCTTTGGAGATGATAATTTTCTGTAGCTCATGTAGTTCATTAGTTTCTTGTTTGATACGTTTGATTTCCTCAGCGTCGTCCGTACCCCAATCCTTATTGCCTTCTTCGTTTTCAGAAGCATCTGAGGCAAACAGCTGGTTAAATAGAAAGTTTTTTGCCCAAACAATACAATGGATTGGTTGGGATGGTGTCGATCTGATGGTACACACGGGGAAAGTCTTTGGAGTTTCTTTCTTGGTACATTCAAAACATTCTGTCTGCCCAGGAATAATTGGCTGCATATAGCCATCAAACCCAGCCGTCCCAGACTCTAGTAAAGGGAGCGACAAAAATTGGGACATTTTATTAACGTAACGCCTTGCAGCCAGGTTATCAAGGGCATTGAAGATAATGTCGAATTGCTCAAACCAGTGTAGGGGAAAAGTGGAAGTGTCCATAACGTTTCCTTGATAAGGCACCAGTTTAGAGTTGTTGAAATGTTGGACCGCCTTCACAGCCGTGGTGGATTTGGGCTGCTTGATATCTTTTTGTCTGAAGAGAAACTGCCTATTCAAGTTAGACAAGTCAATAGTGTCCAGATCCACAATATGTATCTCACCGAATTCCATCAGGATCAAGTCTTTCAATAGTTCGGACCCTATGCCTCCAGCACCAACCAAGAGACATTTGGAAGACCGCAATTTTTGAAAGTTATCTTCACCAATGATCTTTATTAAATTCGTTTCTCTTGCCATTTTTTCCTTTCTGCTTAACGTACGAGGAATTCCGTATAGTTGAGATGGCGTATTACTGGAATCCGAACAGGTTAATTTAACGTAAACATAGTTTTTGCTTTTTAACATCAAATTGAAAAAATAAAAACTGAAAAAAAATACTGAAATAAAAATGCGAAAGCCGGGAATCGAACCCGGGCCCCATGCTTGGGAAGCATGAATTCTAACCACTGAACCACTTCCGCGAGAGATGATTTCGTTGTTATGCTTTGCTTATTTACATTCATAGGTATAATTATTTGCCGTCAAGCAAATGTAAAAAAAGAGAGATAACGGGGCACCTTATCCGACATCGGACTATGTCGTTTATAGTGTCATTGGCTGGACGTTTTTCTTTTTCTATCTTAAATATGTATATAGGTAGAAAGTAGGCAAAGAATAGTAGCATTATCCTCTCAGGACTTTATCACCGTCTTTGTGGTATATCATCAAGTAGCTAGTGAACCCTTCACCGTTAGGGTCGTAATTTCCATTGGAATCGACTTCACCCTCGCCGTATTTAAAAGTCTTGTAATTCTTGAACCCGAAGTATTCATAGACGGATCTAGCATGTTCGGCAATGGCTTCAAGCACAATAGCGCAGTTATCCTCGTCAGCCCTTTTCTTGTATTCTTCGAAAATCGTTCTTACCGAGCCTTTGATGCTCTTCTCGTTCAGATTCTTACCGATACAGAAGAGGTAATAATAGTTGATACCTTCCGGAATGACTTGCTTTCTGCGTTCACTCAAGTCTTCAATGAAGTCCTTATTGAACTTAGGATCATTGCTCAGTACCTTGGGGACGTGAGGTGGCAGACTCCACAATGCAACGGCGTCGAAATCGTTGACTTCGGAGATCTCACCATGGGGTGAGTCCAAATAGCACGACGCGTAGTACGCAATGGTGGCATTGATTCTATCCTTGGACACGTGTTCCGTGATGGGGATATTGAAGAATTTCTTCGAAATATAATCGAACGCCTTTGAGTCATGAAAGGCTACGGCCAAAGTCTCTGCCGCTCTTCTGATATCTGTGGCCTTGTTCAGGACGCAAACCTTGTCGTGGTCCTTACCGTCAGCTTTTTCCGATGGGGTGGGCAGTCTGTTCTTGCTAGTCATGGTGTTTACTTTCTTATCTTGAGCTTTTGCTTTTCCTCGAGACAGAATCTGCATGGCTACCCTTTTGGTCTAATCTAGCATTACAGCCGCAATATATATAAGCGGCCGGCGTTTCTTTTTGCTCAGCCAACACCGCCGCAGGAACGACGGCCCTGCACGACGTAGCGAGTGATTTGTGGGGGAACAGTAGTGCAAAGAGCTGTGATCGACGACAATGGCCTTCATGGCCTTAAGCAGTGGGAATTCGTACCACTGCTCCATGCTGGACATGCGCTACTTTTTCAGCCGCGAGAACGAAGCTCAAAAGGGCATCGTTGTTTGTTCCAGTTCAGAAGGTATTCTTTCCGGGCACCAGCTCTTCTCGTTAACCAGTGCGCCTCACTCCGCGTCTCTGACACGTATTATTGCGTCCCCTCGGTGGCTCACACCGTGCTCTATGTGCTTCCACCCTTTCTCACCGCATGTACATCTAGTTTTGAAGCTGTCTCTCTTATTTTTCAGCGCAGCAGCAGAAAGAAAGAGAAAAAGCCGACGCATGCATGCTTGCTAAGAGAAAAGGGCGGAAGCAATAACGAAAGCTAAGTTTGGTACGGATTGAAGCTGGGGAAGAGTGCAGACTGGTTACAGCAGCAAAGTTCTCGAGACCGAACAACGATGATGGACAAGCACAAGTATCGCGTGGAGATCCAGCAGATGATGTTTGTCTCCGGAGAAATCAACGATCCGCCTGTGGAGACCACTTCCCTGATAGAAGATATAGTAAGAGGCCAGGTGATAGAAATTCTCCTGCAGTCAAACAAAACAGCACATCTCAGGGGTAGCAGGAGCATTCTGCCCGAAGACGTCATTTTTTTGATTAGACACGACAAGGCAAAGGTTAACCGTTTGAGGACGTATTTGTCGTGGAAGGATCTACGTAAGAATGCCAAAGACCAAGACGCCAGTGCCAGCGTAGCAGCTGGGTCTGGGAATCCTGGAGCCGGGGGTGAAGACGACTTGAAAAAGGCAGGTGGTGTGGAAAAGGAAGACAAGGATGGCGGGAATATGATGAAAGTCAAGAAATCTCAGATCAAGCTACCATGGGAATTGCAGTTCATGTTCAACGAGCATCCCTTGGAGAACAACGACGACAACGACGACATGGATGAAGACGAACGAGAGGCCAATATAATTACTTTGAAAAGGCTGAAAATGGCTGATGACAGAACTCGGAACATGACCAAAGAAGAGTATGTGCACTGGTCTGATTGTCGGCAGGCAAGTTTTACATTTAGAAAGAACAAAAGATTCAAGGACTGGTCCGGAATATCTCAACTTACTGAGGGGAAACCTCATGACGATGTTATTGATATCTTGGGGTTCTTGACTTTTGAGATTGTTTGCGCTCTGACGGAAACGGCACTAAAGATCAAGCTAAGAGAACAGGTCTTGCAAACACAAAAGGACAAGTCCCAACAGTCTAACCAGGAAAACTCCAATTTTGAATTCACCTCGTCCACAGTTCATAGGAAAAAAAGATTATTCGATGGGCCTGAAAATGTTGTCAACCCGCTCAAACCAAAACACATTGAAGAGGCCTGGAGAGTACTGCAGACGATTGATATGAGGCATAGAGCTTTGACGAATTTCAAAGGCGGGAGACTAAGTTCTAAACCAATTATCATGTAAATGTCTATATATATTTTCAATATGTGGTGTGTGGGTTCTGCACTAGTAAGGGAAATGTAAATATATGACTATGAAAAATATATACAGAGAGACAGACAGACAGATAGATAGATAGATAGATAGATAGATAGATAGATAGATAGCGAAAGACACGCTGCGCAAAGGATTGCCATCAAACTTGAATTTTTATTTCGTGTCCAAATTGCAAAAATAAGGGCGGAAGGTTGAATAATTGCATTATGTTGAGATGCCATGGGACGACAAGAAGTATGCCCTTAGTGTTCAGCATCAACCGGATGGTGTTGAGGCCGCCGTTTGTTAGGCCCTTCCATTACAGTTCACATTACCTGATCCAGTCTGGCAGAAATCCTGATAATGACAACACCAACAACAATGAAATGCGGTTAAACGACAACACCGTTTGGAAAAGGAATATAGAACCTCAGTGGCAGCACTTGAAAACGAAATTGAATGAATTGTACTCCAGGTTCAAATTTCATCGAGGCCAACTGTCCTATCAGGTCAATAAGGCCAAGAAATCTATACAAGAGGTAAATAAGAAACTATCTGAGCAAGAGGACGAAATCAACGATAGCCGTTTAAACTATAATAAAGATGAATTGACTAGTGGGAAAATTGAGGGTCTACCCTCCGAAAGAGAACTGCACAGAAAGAAATGGTCGAGAAAAATGGGATTTTATTTCGACTCATTACAAGAGACTTTATTCACTGCGACGCGTGCTCTTAATGACGTGACCGGTTATTCTAGCATCCAAAAACTCAAATCCAGCATTAGTTTGATGGAAAAGAAATTGGAGGCCACGAAGAAAGAACATAAACTGTACAAGGATAAATATGCCGATGCGATTGATGAACGGGCCCGATCTCAAAGAGAAGTTAACGAACTATTGCAAAGGCAAAGTGCGTGGTCTTCGACTGATTTAGAAAGATTCACACAACTATACAAAAACGACGCGTTAAATGCTAAACAAGAGCAAGAGCTGAAGAATAAGGTGAAGGAAATTGAAAGCAAGGAAGAACAACTAAACGACGACCTGTATAGAGCAATTTTGACAAGGTACCACGAGGAACAGATATGGTCGGATAAAATTAGAAGAACTTCCACCTGGGGTACCTTCATACTGATGGGTATGAATATATTCTTATTTGTTGTGTTGCAATTGCTACTAGAACCTTGGAAACGAAAAAGGTTAGTAGGTTCCTTTGAAGACAAAGTCAAAAGTGCTCTCAACGACTATTCTACAGAGCAGAACTTGAAAATAGATAAACTATCATCTGAAAGAACATTCCA
The DNA here is from genome assembly GCF_001298625.1 of Saccharomyces eubayanus. NCBI lineage: Eukaryota > Fungi > Ascomycota > Saccharomycetes > Saccharomycetales > Saccharomycetaceae > Saccharomyces > Saccharomyces eubayanus. The sequence goes on from NC_030977.1 coordinate 1,021,764, forward strand.
ACATACAGATCAAGACGAAATTGAAAATTCTATCATTGAAGAGCCCCTCGAGCAAGTCTTGGTATGCAAGACTGACACACCCGAGACTAAAACGAGGATAAAATCTTTCAGCGATATCTGGAAACAAATAAAGTCATTCTTTAGCACACTAAGGAACATCGAATTTAAAAGTCTCGATGCTCCTCTTGTCGTCAACACATTAGAATTCTACCTATACTCGATTTCCTTAGTCAGTATGACGATATTAATATCCGGGGTAATATGACATTGACATTGCAAAAACATTTTAACAAAAAACATGCATCTTTCTCTTTTTCCTTTATTCCTGTATATAATACAATCACAAATACACAATAAATAACAACATCGTAATCTCAGCACGTTTACATTCACACTGTGAATATGATTATTGTACTCAATCGTCTACAATAAATTGGTATTTCGTACCACGTGATATGCCCTTTTTCCATTTTTCCTTAAAGGAAGGTGGCAAAATGAATGAATCTACAATAAAGAGGTAAAGCCAATGAATGTGTAGAGCAAGACGACCCAGATCACCAGTTTTACAGCCAGCGGTTCTCCTTATTTATTTACTCAGAACATACGTAAAGAGGAAATTGAGCGAATATTAACCACATATAAATTAAAAAGATCGCAAAGAGAATGGAGGAACTAGGTATTGTGACATCCGCTGAAAAGACYGTGGAAGAGAAGCCAACCATCAAATCGTATGGATCGTTGTTGGCTCAACTTAATGGCACAGCCAATAATAACAGCGCCCTATCTAATGTGAATTCTGATATATATTTTAAGTTGAAGAAACTAGAGAAGGAGTATGAATTGCTGACTTTGCAGGAAGACTATATTAAGGATGAACAGCGCCACTTGAAACGTGAATTGAAAAGAGCCCAAGAAGAGGTAAAGAGAATTCAGTCCGTTCCTCTAGTTATTGGGCAATTTTTGGAACCTATTGATCAAAATACAGGTATCGTTTCCAGTACCACAGGAATGAGTTATGTCGTAAGAATACTGTCCACTTTAGACCGTGAACTATTAAAGCCTTCCATGTCTGTGGCATTACACCGTCATTCAAACGCGTTGGTCGACATTCTGCCTCCAGACTCAGATTCCAGTATATCTGTTATGGGTGAAAGTGAAAAACCAGATGTCAGTTATGCAGATGTTGGTGGGTTAGATATGCAAAAGCAAGAAATCAGAGAAGCTGTAGAACTGCCATTAGTTCAAGCAGATTTATATGAACAAATCGGTATTGACCCTCCAAGAGGTGTTCTATTGTATGGTCCACCAGGTACCGGTAAGACGATGCTTGTTAAAGCCGTCGCCAATAGTACAAAAGCTGCATTCATTAGGGTTAATGGCTCCGAATTCGTTCATAAATATCTTGGTGAGGGTCCGAGAATGGTTCGTGATGTTTTTAGACTCGCCAGGGAGAATGCCCCATCCATTATATTCATAGATGAAGTGGATTCCATTGCCACAAAACGTTTTGATGCTCAAACCGGTTCTGATCGTGAAGTACAGCGTATTTTGATTGAACTATTGACACAAATGGATGGGTTCGACCAATCCACAAACGTTAAAGTTATCATGGCCACAAACAGAGCAGACACACTAGATCCAGCTTTGCTGAGACCAGGTAGATTAGATAGAAAGATTGAATTTCCCTCGCTTCGTGATAGACGTGAACGTCGTTTAATTTTCGGTACTATTGCCAGTAAGATGTCACTTGCCCCAGAAGCGGACCTAGACTCGCTAATTATTCGTAATGACTCTCTATCAGGTGCTGTCATTGCAGCCATCATGCAAGAAGCTGGTTTGAGAGCCGTCAGGAAAAATAGATACGTCATTCTACAAAGCGATTTGGAAGAAGCTTACGCCACCCAAGTCAAGACTGATAATACCGTGGACAAGTTCGACTTCTACAAATGATAACAGTATACACTTAAATGTAAGTCTACATAAATTAATATGTACATTTTCTATTCTAGACATCACAAAATAAAACAAATACAATCCCATTATCACGTTCTTATAGCAATTCCGCGCGATCGGACGCCGCAGCCAAGTTTTTCACTTTTTTTTTTTTCACAACAGTGATTTTTCTTTCCAAGAGAGATGGTCAGATGAGTATTAATAAACAATCTTCCTAATAAAATAGGAAAGCGACATTCTAGCTGTCTACTCCAGTGCAGAACCTACTATTTTAAGCTATTTCTGAAACACTCAGATTTTGCACCTGCGGACGACATAACCCATAGACCTAAAGAAATGTTACAAGAACAGGAAATTTTGAGCTGCATTGAGCAGACTATGGTTGCTGACGCCAAGGTCATCAAGCAAGCCGAACAGCAGCTATTTGAGTTCCAAAAACAACCTGGTTTCACCTCCTTTTTGCTGAATATCGTGTCCGATGAGAATTTTGCATTAAACGTTCGTCTATCTTCTGCTATCTACTTGAAGAATAAGATTCACAGATCATGGGATACTAAGAGAGAAGACGGCATTAAACCTGACGAGAAGCTTTCTATAAAGGAAAACTTGATTCAGACTTTAGTCAAGAACTGTGAAAATAATCACATTAGACCCGTCTTGACTGAAACTATAAATGGGATTCTTGTTGGTCAAGAAGACTGGGATCTGGCACCTATTATTAAAAATCTGTTATCGAGTGGGGATGCATTATACATCTACCCTGGGTTATTGCTTTTATTTCAGGTTTGTAAAGCTCATAGATGGGATATGGTTGGATCAAGAGAGTATATAGACTCCGTTATCGAAGAACTTTTCCCCGTTGTGGAAGGGATAGCCTCTACTTTTTGTAGTCAAACAGATTACAGATCTAACGAAATATTATACTTGATTTTGAAATCATTCAAATATGCCTGTTTGAATAACTTACCGCAATACTTCAGTCAACCTGAAAGAATTATGTCATGGGTGCAATTACATTTGTATTTGTGTTCCAAACCATTCCCGGCAGAAGTAATGGAACTAGATCCCGCAGACAGGTCCCTAGACAAGAGAGTCAAAGTCAACAAATGGGGGTTCGGTAATTTGAACAGATTCCTGCAGAGGTACAACAAAGTCACAAAGGCAATTACCAAGGAATTCGTTGACTACATCTTTGACACAATTGTTCCTACGATCCTTCGAGAATATTTCAAAGACATTGAAGCTTGGGGTAACAATTCCTTATGGTTATCAGATTCTTCATTATACTTCTTGATTTCATTTTTGGAAAAATGTGTTACAATTGATCAGCTTTACCCTTTGATCGAGCCTCACTTACAAATTATTTTTGAAAACGTTATCTTCCCATGTTTGTGTGCTAATGAACAATCCATCGAATTATTAGAAGATGACCAAGAAGAATATACCAGACGTTATTTCGATATTAACAGAGAAGGCTCTACACCAGATGCTGCTTCAGCAGATTTCATATTCCTAATTGGTTCTAAACGCCCTGAGAAGTTGAATAGTATCCTACCGTTTATCAATGACGTTTTCACCAGATTCAGTGCCAATAATGACGATTTGACCATGGCCTTCAAAGAAGAGGGTGCTTTGAGAGCATTGTCTAACTTGTTTTCGTTTATTGACGAACCTACTATTTTGGAAAATATTTTTAACCACTTCATTATCCCATTGTTATCCCAGGATAAATACATGTTTTTAGTCGCGAGAAGTTTGGAAACTATAGCACTATACTCAGAGGAATTCAAAGACATGAGCGTCTTGTCTCAATTGTTTGAACTAACATATACTAATTTCCTAAACAGTAATGTCTTACCAGTTCAAATTGAAGCTGCGGACGCTATTAAGTGTTTGATTGTATCTAATCCCCAAATTCACCCAGCCGTCTCTGCACATGTTCCGGGAATGATGGAAAAGTTACTGAAATTGTCCAAAATCTTTGAAATCGATATCTTATCTGAAGTCATGGAGGCATTGGTGGAAAGATTTTCTGATGAACTGTCTCCATTTGCTAAGGATTTAGCATCCAATTTAGTAGAACAATTTCTACGTATTGCCCAAGCTTTGGTCGAAAACTCATCAGAGACATACAGCGCAAGCGATCAAGAACAAGAAATTCAGGCTAGTGGGCTATTACAAACAATGACTACTATGGTCATGTCGATGAACAAGGTTTCACTAATCGAACCTTTGGCACCTGTGGTTAAATTTGTTGTCCTTCATGCACAAATTTCTTTTATTACTGAAGCCGTCGATTTACTAGACGCCTTGACAATTTCATCTCACTTACTTTATAACCAAATCTCACCTTCAATATGGGAATTGATGCACGACATATTGGATTCTTTCCAAACTTACGCTATGGACTACTTTGAAGCATACAGTATATTCTTCGAAACCATTGTTATGACGGGTTTCCCACAAGATCAAACTTATGTACAACCTTTGTTGGAAATTTTATCCGTTAAAATGGAAAGTGAAGTTGATTACGATATTGAACATGTTATGCAAATCTTAATGTATTTTGCATTATCTATGAGAGATATCCCACTATTCAGTAAAGCTATCAAAGTATCCACCAACGATGAGCTTGGATTGGATTCTAAATGCATTGTTAAATTGGGTCTGGCCAATTTGTTTGCCAAACCAATAGAAACCTTACAAATCATGGAAACCGAAGGGTTCACGATAAATTTTTTCAGCAACTGGTTTAACGAGAACTTTTACAGTGTCTTCACTATTAAATTACAGGTCTTGGTAATTTTGACCCTTTTGAAGTTACCTGAAATTCCAAATAGCGTCAGCCCGCTCTTAAGTAATTTGACAAACAAGTTGGTTGACCTGACACTATCATTACCTAAGGCCATAAGAAATCGTGATGCTGTCACCGAGGGCAAGTCCTTGGAAGGCGATTTGACTCCAGAGGAGGAAGAAGAATACTTCATTGAATGTGATGACGATATGAAGGAGACCGTATTGGACCAAATCAATGTTTTCCAGGAAGTACATGCATTTTTTAAGAATCTACAAAATGAGGACGCCAGTAAATATGAAAAAACTATAAACTACCTGGACGAATCTAAGAGAGACTCGCTGGAGGTAATCTTAGAGTTTGTTTCTCAGAACTAAGAAAAAATACTTCAGTATAGTTTTTTGAAGTAAGGATATTAGTTTATACTCTAATATACAAATATAAAAGTTGATTTTTTTTTTATTTTGAATTTTTTCTTCATTACATACATGCATGCGCGCTAAACTTTTTCTCGTGGCGTCTATTCTCTCTCGTACATGGTATCATCTGTTTAAACGTTTTCATTTCATGAAGAATCCTCCGATTTGACCGGATCCGACACGCTATTCTGATGTAGTCTCGACCTCGATTGTCTAAACAACTCCTCTTGTTGTCGTAGCAACTCCTCTTCCGAAAGACCCGACTTCTTGAATTTCGAGTCCCTAGTCTCTTTAACCTTTTGGGAGCCCTTGAAGTTCAGCAGAATCTCCTCTAAAAACGGTATAAACTCATCATATTCCAGTTCTTCCAGGGCCTTGATCACGTGCTCGGGCGCTATTGTTTTCTTGGCCTCGTTATCCGCCATTTCGGAAGCCATCGAGGACAGAATCATAATAAACTCTATCCCGGAATTAATGATTATTTCTCTCGCGTCCTTGGTGAACATCAAGTCTTGGTCCAGTATTTCAGATATCATCTTTTGTACGGTCGCTAAGGGCAATAATTCGTCTCCATGTTAGTAAAACAGCATCGCAATACGCCACAATTCGGTTTTGCAAAAGCAAATTAAACGCACATACCCTTGGGAAGCGACACGTTATCGGAGTCCCCAGCCATCAATTACTCAATTACGCTATTGTATCAGTGAACCCACTATGAGCCTTCTTGCCTATAGTATACTGGTAACTTTGTACGACGGAAAACGGCAACGGCCGGAAGGCGAAAAGCGCGGCCAAATGCGCTGCTGTTTATATAGGAGAGAGAGAAGGGCAGCCAGGTGGGTGCTTTGAAGTGGTGGAAGTACTGTGCGTGTTGGGACATAGTAAGGGATAAGAGAGTGGGAATCCATTCGAAAATGACAGTCGCGCTTACTTACTAGCAGTGGCGCAGCTCGGATATGCTGTATATCCGGAAGTATTGCCCTTGTAGTAGTCTCTTCCTGGTCCACTTGAACGTTCCCCTTAGTTTTCTGGCGTCACTTACCACGGGGATGAGCTTCTTGAAAAAAAAATTTTATTTTTTTTTTTCTTTTTCCATCGTCTTTTCGCAGGTGAAGCGATGAGGTGAAAAATTTAGCAGTTTTGGATATATGTATGGAAATATGTTTGTAGGATAGCTAGAGTACTGATTGGTTTGGCAGGCAAGTAGAAAAGACTCGGCGTTGTAAAAATTCATTATCGATGGACTCCCCTATTGTACATTCCGCTTACGACCCGTCCGGTCAATATCTGTGCTATGTCACTGTAGCTTTGGATAAGCAACGTGTTGGTGTGCAGCCCACTCAAAGAGCTACTTCCTCCGGAATCGACACTGTATGGAACGAAAACTTCCTGTATTTGGACGACTCTAAATTGAAAGTTACGTGCTTGAAGTGGGTGACTTTGGCCTCTTCAGACACTGTGGCTATTATACTGGGTATGAATAACGGTGAAATCTGGCTGTATTCCGTATTGGCGAACGAGGTCACTTATAAATTCACTACGGGAAATTCGTATGAGATTAAAGATCTAGATTTGATGGGCGACCAGCTGTGGTGCATTGACTCCAACGACATGTTTTACCAGTTCGATCTTTTACAATTCAAATTATTACAGCATTTTAAAATAAACGACTGTGTCCAATTGAGTAGATTGGCCATTGTTCCCGCAGCCAATTCAGCTACGCAACTCTTGGTGGCATCTCATTCCATTTCCTTGATTGATATCAAAGAGAAAAAAGTGGTAACGACATTCCCAGGTCATGTATCCCCAGTTTCCATATTGAGGAATATAACCAGTGATTATTTCATATCTGGTGCAGAAAACGACAGATTTTTGAATGTATACGACATCCACTCTGGTATGACCAAATGTGTTCTGGTGGCTGAAGCAGATATCAGAGAAGTATCCCATTCTGGTCAAGCAGACTCTATTGTAGTCACCACTGAAGATGGTAATCTAGAGATCTTTGTCGATCCATTAATTTCAAATTCAACAAAGAAAAGAGGTAACAAGTCTAAGAAATCTACCAAGAAGGTCCAGATCGCTAGTAAAGATAGCAAAAAGGTTCCGATTTATAATGCCTTCATAAATAAAGACCTATTGAACGTTTCGTGGTTACAAAACGCTACAATGCCATTTTTCAAAAACTTGCAATGGAAAGAGCTGCCTAATGAATACACCGTTGAGATAACTTTAGGTTTGAATATCAAAAATAAATCCGCCGACCGTGATTTACATGGCAAAGATCTCGCTGCAGCCACAAACTATGTGGAAGGTAATGCAAGAGTCACTTCAGGTGATAACTTTAAGCACGTTAATGATGCTATTAAGAGTTGGGAAAGAGAAATGACGTCTTTGGAACAAGACCAACCCAAATCCCCAGGGACAAACGAACTACTAACCGAATCTTTTGGTGATAAGCTGGAATCGGGMACCATTGCAAGGCTCAACGGGAAAAAGAACAACTCGAAAACTTCCAATCTCAAGACCGCGACTACAACAGGTACAGTCACGGTCATCCTGTCACAAGCATTACAGTCAAACGATCATTCGCTCTTGGAGACCGTACTCAATAACCGTGACGAAAGAGTCATTAGGGATACGATTTTTCGACTACAACCAGCCCTGGCTGTCATTCTATTGGAAAGGTTAGCCGAGAGAATTGCAAGACAAACTCACCGTCAAGGACCACTGAATGTTTGGGTCAAATGGTGTTTGATCATACACGGTGGCTATTTGGTTTCCATTCCAAACCTTATGTCTACTCTGTCTTCGTTGCATTCCACATTGAAAAGGCGTTCCGATTTGTTACCAAGACTGCTAGCACTGGATGCCAGACTGGATTGCACTGTAAATAAATTCAAGAGTTTGAGTTACGAAACGAGCGATGTCTACTCGTCAGAAACAGTTGTTGATGACGATGAAAGTGACGTTGAATACAATGAAGAACTCGACGATGCCGGCCTTATAGARGATGGCGAAGAATCTTATGGAAGTGAAGACGAAGAAAGTGATAGCGACGATAACGAAGAGGAGAAACACGTCTCTCCAAAACAAGATGGACGCTTAGAAGAAGAGCAGGTTGACCACGAAGAAGAGGAAGCCGGTTATAGTGATGTTGAAATGGAATAGAGGATGTCATGCATAACAATGCATTCACGCATAAAATAGAAAAGTAATATCTAAGCACATATATATACATATTTATATAAATTTATCACGCAATGTAAAACAAAACAAGATATACAAGAACATAGCCACACAATGGATATACATAAATATGTCAAACCCTCGCATGTACATGGGCCTCTTGAACAGGGTCCAAATATCCGCCTAGTAGAAACGGCAATTCCGTCGGCTCCCAGCAAGCCAAACCATCAGAAATCGAGCAAATCCATCTTTACGTCACGGCTGATGGAATCTGTGAAAACCGCTTGGCTATGTAAAAGCCATTACATGTGTTTTTTCCGAGTCACATCTTTTTTAAGAACTAGAAAATAAATTAAAATTAATTACAATTAATTTATTTTACTGATTTGACTTCTTTTCTTTTTTTTCGCGTTAATCTGGAAAAAAAAACTTTTTCTTCCTTGCACTCGTCCCGAATCGGGTAGCGATGAGCTGGATTACAATTTTCTATTTAAACTTGTTCGATAAGCTCAATTTAGCTTATGTCTTTTCGCCTTTTGCAGATTTGTCCTGCTAGTCGTTACACTATTTTTGATCTGGGTGGAGTAGCACGATGTAGTCCCTTGTAATCTATCTTACTTTTTTATATTACCGCTCTTCTTTATTTTAAGCGTTCCGTTTCAATAATGTCTGCAAACGATAAACAATACATTTCGTACAATAACGTACATCAATTATGTCAAGTTTCCGCTGAAAAAATCAAGAACTTCAAACCGGATTTGATCATCGCAATCGGCGGTGGTGGTTTCATCCCTGCAAGAATTTTACGTACTTTCCTTAAGGAACCCGGTGTACCAACCATCAGAATCTTTGCTATTATTTTATCTTTGTACGAAGATTTGAACAGTGTAGGCGCTGAAGTGGAAGAGGTTGGTGTCAAAGTTAGCAGAACCCAATGGATCGATTACGAACAATGTAAATTGGACCTAGTTGGTAAAAACGTTCTTATCGTCGATGAAGTCGATGACACTCGTACTACCCTTCATTACGCTCTAAGTGAATTGGAAAAGGATGCTGCTGAACAGGCAAAGGCCAAAGGTATCGATGTTGAAAAGTCCCCAGAAATGAAAACTAGTTTCGGAATCTTTGTTCTACACGATAAATTAAAGCCAAAGAAGGCAGACCTACCTGCTGACATGTTGAATGACGAGAACCGTTACTTCGCAGCCAAGACCGTTCCAGACAAATGGTATGCCTACCCATGGGAAGCCACTGATATCGTTTTCCATACCAGAATGGCTATTGAACAAAATAATGACATCTTCATTCCTGAGCAAGAACACCAATAATGATAAAAACGTATCCTTCAGTAACCTAAATAACAAAACATGTACAATAGATACTTTCCCGAATAGATAACCCATATATCTGTGATAGTGTATATATAATTAATAATTCTCTTGAAATTTATTTCCCTGTCACCTAGACAGCCACCTCTCGGCCGAGTATTATTTGCTTTTGTTCTCCACGTGTAGTGGCCTGTTTGACACATACATTGCTTTCTCCACAGGTAATAAAGATCCCATAAGATTCTTGATATTAAAGAGACAACGAGTTTCTCTCTTTATTGGAAATAATAGGAGGGCTGTTCAGGCAAGCATAACAGTAAACAAAAACAAAAAAATGACTATTACTAAAATACCCATATGGTTAGACTGTGATCCTGGTCACGACGATGCTATGGCCATTCTGCTGGGTTGTTTTCACCCAGCTTTTGAGCTTCTAGGTATTAGCACATGTTTTGGTAATGCACCACCTGAAAATACAGATTATAATGCTCGCTCTCTTTTAACTGCCATGGGCAAAGCCCATGCCATCCCAGTTTACAAAGGCGCACAGAGGCCTTGGAGAAGAGAGCCTCATTATGCTCCTGACATTCACGGTATATCAGGTTTAGACGGCACCTCGTTATTGCCTAAACCAACTTTTGAAGCCAGAACTGATAAAACATATATTGAAGCCATCGAAGAAGCAGTATTGGCCAACGATGGAGAAATATCATTTGTTTCTACCGGTGCGCTAACTTCATTAGCTACGGTTCTAAGAGACAAACCCCACTTAAAAAAGTCTATCAAATACATCAGTATTATGGGTGGTGGACTTTATGGTCTAGGGAATTGTAATCCAAATCTTTCTGCTGAATTTAACGTGTGGATTGATCCCGACGCAGCTAATGCCATATTCCATGACCCCGAAGTAAAGAACAAATGTATAGTGGTACCTCTAAATTTAACCCACAAAGCCATCGCTACCCATGAGGTCAATGAAGAAATCTTCAACGAAGGGGACAACTCCAATTTGCGAAGATTGTTTTTCGAACTCTTTCAATTTTTCGCTCACACTTACAAGGACACGCAAGGTTTTGAATTAGGCCCACCTGTCCATGATCCAGTGGCCTTGATGCCACTCTTGGAATTTTATAAGTGGGATCCATCATCTTTAATCAGATTTGATTACAAGAGAATGGATATATCTTGTATTGACGATATACTCAATGAAGACTCGGGAAAAATCATTATCGAAAAAGAGTATCCAAGCGATGGTAATTTCGGTACAATCATCGGTCTAGATTTGAACATTCAATACTTTTGGGACCAGATTTTCACGGCATTAAATAAAGCAGACAAAATGTCAACAATTGAATAAGAAATTATTTACTGTCACGGGTAGCTCTAACTTTTATGACCCACTGTCAGTCAAACAGAGATTCCCTCCACCTTAATTAAATAAAAAGCCTTCTAAAAAGTCACGAATATGTATGTAATGGTATATATGTAATTCTAAAAATTGTTTTCATTTTTTTAGTTTGGTGCTCTCTCTTTAAATTTTAACTTTAAATTGAAAGGACACAGCGGTCCTGCAGGAGTTAGTTTTTCTTCCCATTCAGGATCAAGAGTCCATTCTAGCTGTCTTAACATTTCAGCTAGAGTGATTCTCATTTCTGTTAGTGCTAGTTTTTCTCCCAAACATGCCCTTCGACCACCGTGAAATCCGGTCACAGTGCACCTATTCTTGGCAAGTCTCCAGTTTTTTCTTATAGTTTCGATATCTGAGCCCCACCGATCTGGTTTGAAATCATTTGCTGTTGGACCCCAATTTTTGGGATCATGTGATGTTCCAAAATTGTTATATCCAACGTATACATCCTTAGGTATCACAATGTCGGCTCCTAGCACACATACTTTTGAAGTGCATCTATTAATAATCGTGCTCAAAGGAGGATATAGCCTGACTGCCTCAAAAAGAAATGCATTCAATAAAGGTAAGTCCGCTAAGGCTTTCGAATCAGTGACACTTTCTACTTCTTGCCTGAGACTGTTCTGCCATTCGTTTGAATACTTAGCCAAAAGATACAACGAAGTGTTGAAGAGCAGTTGGGGGTTTTCATGGCCAGCAACGAGGATAATGACGATGTTATCGGATAATTGTTTGTAGTCAATAATTTCATTATTATGAGCACGAATCAAATCACTGGCGGCAAAAGTTGTTTGTTCAAATTTGTAGTTATTGATCAATTGTTCTTGGACTCTTTTAACAAGGAGCTCTCTGAAGCTAGCAACGTCCCTGAATGCCTTTCTTCTCGAAGGAATGGGAAGCATATCAAGGAATGGGAAAGCTAAGAAGAATGGATGAAATATTTGCTTCTTGATATGAACTAAATGCTCATGTAAAGCATTTTTATCATTTGTTAAAGTAGCAAAATCAAATCCAAGAGCCACTTGAGAAATATTATCCAATGCCAACCTTTGGGATAAAGGTCCCATTTGAATTGAAGATTCTCCATTTTGAGCCCTCTTCTTGATTAAATTGCAGAAAATCTTCGCATTTTTGGAGAAGGGTGCATCATCGAAATGCTGCAGCCCATTAGTTACTGCATTTCTATAGTCCTTCCAAACTTTTCCGTGTGCACTAATGACGTTGTCGCCCGTATAGGCAGCGAGAGCGCTGTATGGAATCTTTTTTTGGTTACCACTTTTAGCAAAAATGTCTTCATCCTTAAATATTTGTGCTAAATACTCGGAACGAGAAACGAGAATATTCCAGCGTGAACCAAAAAATATTTTAACGGCCCCATACTTTTCCATTGCTTCCCTGATATAAAGATCATACAGCTCTGTTTGATCCATCGGAAATATGACGGGTAAAAACACCACGTAGAACGGAATGGTAGGTATATTTCTAGGAAATTTTAAAGGAGGAACAACCACCACGAAGGCGATGTAGGAAATTATGATTAATAAAATAAATCCTATGAGTTTCAAAATGGACATTTTTTAATAATGTACTATATTCTCTTTTTATGTCTCAATCACACTCCACTCTAGACCGGAAGCAGGAAAATTAGTAAAGAGAAAGCAAATCGAAAGGGAAGCAGGTACAATATTAGTGCTGCCTAATATAGAATTTGAAATTGAATTCTTTGTTCTTTTCTTTTGCGTCGTGAACGGGCAAATTTTAAGGGGAATGATAGGAACTGCCAGTTATCAAATATAACCGATGTTTATTATTCGGTTGCCCATCATCGAAAGAAAACCACGAGCAAAAATTACGTCAAAGCAACAAAGAGGAGAAAATACTTAATAGGTATTCTTGATATGGCAAGAAATGCAGGTACCTTTGGTAATAGGGTTGTCCGACGGGAAATTATTGATGTTTACCTTTTCTTCGCGATGCGCGTCTGGCCATAAATAAAGGGTTCAAATGCCAAGAAATTTAATAATATTGAAAAAAAAACACCTTTAGTGCCTTATGACATTAGCTCGAAAGTAATTACATTAAGGGTTATGTAACATCGGTGGAGAGTGATCCCAAAGAGGAATTGTTAAGGGGTAAAGTGCGGAGTCTGTTTTCTTCTGGTGAAGTCATTGGACTTTGTACGATGCTTTTTGAGCAATTTAATTGAACAAGGCGAGTCAGGGACCCCTCACAAATAAGGGAATGTAACAAAGACTGCTTGCTTTATCCAGTTCCTGGTTTACTGTAATGTACATCATTCAAGCCCAGCCCCTCACAGTTTTCTGTACAATTCTTAATTTCCTGTGCCAGCTGGCTTTTGTCATAAGCCTACGAAAAGTGCTTCATCTTCCAGATAATCATGAAAAAATTTTCCTTCTTCTAAATTAAATTCTATAATGAGCATCATGTATAAATATTGAGACATGTTTCTTCATGCCTTGTGATGTTTTTTTTAAATTGATGCTCTAGTTATGTTCTGTTTATATTCCAGAACCCTTTAAGCGTCAGAGAAATATTAGCAGTAATGACATTAAACGACAAAATTCCTCAAGGCCCTGAGCAGACAGACTCACCACCTACGTCTTCTTATTCCTCTTCGCCTGAAATATTGAAAGATATTATCATTCCCCACAATGGGCCCGATTTATCCACGTATAGTAAGTTTCTAGCTCTCTATTGTAGAAGTGATAAGAACGATGACTTCTACTCTTTAGAAGAGAAACAAAACTGTAAGTTCGGAGAGCAATGGTCTACTTTCGTTGATACCATTACCGGTTTGGATTGTTCTGGCTCTGAAGTAAGCGGTAGGATAACGGAGAGAATTTTGCCATCTTCATTAGCTAACAAGTTTACTAATAATTTAGGAGTGGCAATCAAGGTTTCTGAATATACCCGCGATGATGAATGCCAAATCCGTGGTTGTGTTACTACAATTGAGAATGAGAACATGTTTAATAACTGGTTCATATATCATATTTTGGACCAATCCCGGCTATCCTTAAGTGAGCATCCAATTGTAGCCAAAGAAGTCAAATATCATGAATTATTTGCTGATTTCTTTGCAAAAAATTTAAAAAACACAATCGTTAATGACCAATGGAACTTTGGTGGTCGTGATTACTTTGTTGAACGAGCAAGATACTTCACCGATCGATATTTGAGAATTGAATGTATTTTGCCAGCTTTCCCATGCAAGTCGTCCAACGAACAAAAGGTGTATGGCTCGGTTCCTGATAAAGGTGAAGAACTTGCTTTGAAAAGACTTATCAAAGCTACAGAAGACCTTGCTGACATATATCCACCAGGTATGAAGATTTGGATTGTTAGCGATGGCCATGTGTTTTCAGACTGTATTGGGGTTGATGATGATGTCGTTACCACGTATACTACTAAATTGCACGAACTATATAAAAGAGTTGCCATTCCAGGCGTTGACGCTATTGGATTTTGTGGGTTAAATGAGTTGTTCTTTAGCGGTGCAGCTGGTGACATTTTTAATCCGGATTGGGTTTCTGATACTGAAGTGGCACATTATACTGGAACTCAAATTTGTTCAAAGTCTGATCTGTCAAGACAAATTTTGATGAAAGGCTGTGACACAGACGCAGGTCGTTTGAAAAAGCAGATTGCCATACAAGATCATCCAAGATTGCATCTGTATAGAGGCTTTTCACGGTTTATGATGGAGGACTTGTCTTTATTGACGCATTTTCAGACCTTTTCAAGAAAGAAATTTAAGAAAACTATTTCGAAAATTGCGTTTAACATGATTAAAAGAAATGACGCTTATTCGAATTTGGTAGAATTGATATTCCCACACCATTTAAGAATTTCTATTCATGCGCATACTAATAGCGGACCAAAATTCGGTATCAAAGTGATTTCCAACGATCAGTGTTCTATTGTCAGCTCATTGGAAGACCTAGAAGAACCTAAATTTGAAGATTTCTTACATATTCCAACGCCTTGGCATAATTGTGTCGTCAAGGTGGAAGATGAAAAGGAGAAATATTTTTTGACGAAATCGAAAGTCATCAAGGATGCCCTTGAGAAGGGAATGTATGACGGTGAATGGAAAGACACCCGTTTCGACATTGGAGAAGGGGGGCATTTCGTCATCAAGAAAATCTCTTAAAAGGCAGCGTCAGATTGTTTTGTCTCTCTTTTTTTCACCAAACTTTTATTTGTTCGTATTTTTTTTTCAAATTTGATTTTTATGTCTGTCTCCAAAAAATAAAAATTCAAAATTTTATTGTATTACGTTTGCTTTTAAATTCGTTAAAAACATATCGAGTATCACATCGAGTTCATTTTCCTGGTGGGAATGGATGTTTTAGTCTAAAAAAATTAATAATCAATATATAAATGATCTTCTTTTTTTTCTCTTTCCTTCATTTTCTTTATACGACTACCTTGAGTGAATATCCAAGTCAGGCTGTCAAGTACCACGTTGCTATGAAAACCTTGAGCCACACAGAAGAGGCGGTGGCCGTCCAATATCAAGGAGATAATACTGGATTTTGATTGACGTAATTAATGATACTACTAATAATACAGAGCGTATATAAAGAAAGTACTTGCAAATAATATGCACGGTTCTTTTTGGAATGAAAATGAGATGATGAGGGAGGGGTTGTTGCGAGTTGAAAGATGATTAAATAGCACCCAAGTAATCTTCTTTGATACTACCGATTGCGTGGATGGAACTAACTTGACTAATACAACCTTCAATTTTGACTCTAATTCTACTTTTTATTGTAATGACATCTTCCGAACTTTGGTACGACGGAGGATTTGAGCCTGCATTGAATGTCAAGTCTTGAGGCATCAAATGCTTGGTTACGAATACTTTCATCGGACCTACTTGTACTTCGAACCCGTGTTGAGAACATGATACTACTGTGCCGTCCACCACTTCCCCTTTGAATGGTTTGAAAACGACGGCTCTATATTTCACATTGAACTCTGCTGACCCATCGGTGGGCAATATTCTCCCACGTTGGATGTCTATGTTATCGTAGTCTAGTACACAAAGGATGTAACCGAATTTACCTGTACATGAGCCTTCAACTTCTTCTAGTAGTTTTGTCTTTAGATACTGCTTCATTCGAGGGCCAAAAAAGGACGGATGAAGCGTGATATTAAGCGAAAGGTCTTTAATGAAAAACATCGTGAGCAATTGGGTTTATCTACTGAGGAAAAAGAAAAAAGGAAAGGATGTATTTCTATTTGGGATTTTTTGATCGCTACTTGTAATGCGAAAGAAAGAACGGAGGGTAAGGAAGGGGAAGTATACGGTATTCTTGGAGGAGGAATCGGCGCGGACAAACCTGTTCGACCTGGCACTAGAGAAGTAAATGGACGAAGTGTGTTTGGACTATGTGCTGTGCCGGTTGGCTTCCTTGAAATACTTGAAAATTGCATTCATCTTTCTTGTTTTTTCCAAAAATGGCCTTGAAATTGCATGAGATCACACTGCACGAGATCACGTCACACGGAGAGCTTGGGGGTTTCTTCCCAATCAAATGCAAACGATGTTATATTACTCTTGAAACAATATGCTTATGGGTTAGCAAGCAGCGAAGCAAGCAGTGACAGAGGTACAAAAAAAGAGAACGCCAGATTACATCGAGAATGCCACGATTGACGGTTGGAGCTAAAAATGTGCTCTATCCTTTGCAAAAGACATTTGTGACAGGCAGTCGCAAGCAAGAGCAGGTAGGAATAAGGTCGCTAGCCTCAGTGGTGGATGGCACGTCGAAGAAAGTGGATGCTGCCCGCGGCGGCAAGGAAGAAGACATGAAAGTGAGCGAGAGAATCTATGAGTGGACAAGAACAGGATTGGAGCAAGGCAGGGAACATTTTAAAGTAGGTGGTACTAAGGTCTACTTACCCAAGGCCAGAATAATCCTGCTAAGACCCAACGCGAAGCACACCCCGTACCAGGCCAAGTTCATCGTCCCGAAGTCGTTCAACAAGCTGGACCTAAGGGACTACCTGTACCACATCTACGGCCTGAGAGCAATGAACATCACAACGCAGCTGCTGCACGGGAAGTTCAACCGCATGAACCTGCAGACGACCCGGTTCAGAGAGCCGCAGATCAAGAAGATGACAATCGAGATGGAGGAGCCGTTCATCTGGCCCGAGGAACCTCACGCAGGCGAGAGCCCATTCTGGGACAGCACAACGCCCGACAACCTGGAAAAGTACCGTGAGGAAAGACTCAACTGCCTCGGGTCTGACGCCAACAAGCCGGGCACCGCCTTCGGCGGGATCATAGGGCCCTACAAGCGGGTGGCCCAGCCTTTTGTGCCGCGGTTCTGGAAGAGAGAGATGGACAACAAGCGTGAGCGGTACGATGCAGAGCTCCAGCGCGCAAACAAGCTGATAGCTCTAGATCAATACGTGAACAAGGAATTGCGTTAAAAAAAGCAATAAAAAAAGAAAACACATTCCATCCGCGTCTCTCTCCCATTACCCTTCCACATGTATATATACAACAACAACAACAACAACAAACTAAATAGCATTTAGGGAAAAAGAACATCACTTTTGCAATAGACGCAAACGCAACATGTGGCTGCGGGAAAGGCACCGAGAAAACAAACAAAAGTGAGAGGTACGGAACGAAGCAAACAGATGATGCCATCAATCAATCCATTCATCATCCCTCTCCCCTGCCCTGAACGGAGATTGTTCACTGCAGAGGCTCGAGACCACGCAATTGTTCCACTTTTGTTTTTTTCAGGGTCGTTTCCGCGGAACCTACAAGCGGATCTGGGGCGCGGAGAGCGGAAGGAGGAAGCTCCGGCAGAAAGCGGGCTCGTTCCGCGGAGAGCCTTGAGCGGGCCTGCTCGGGGGCGGATCTGCAACGCACGGTGCCGGGGATAAGGCAGGGTTCGGCAGCTCAAACGATGAGAGAGGAACGGCAGCAGTTGCTGCTGCCGACGCTTTGGCAGCAAGGATCGAAAAGGGAGCTCGTGGGCCTGAAGCATATATAAGAAGCCGTCGTCGCCGGGGGGGCAGTGAGATTCACTTGTCCTGATGGGCGCATGCTAAACCGCTGCTAAACACACCGCTACTACTACTACTACTACTACTACTACCACTACTACCAGCGCTTAATAACAGCTGCACAAGTATATACACACATATAGAAGTCTATGTCATCGGATATCAAAGACGTGGAGGACCAGGCCTCGAGCACAAGCTCCGCTGCCCAGTCCATCGCGCAGCACCCGTACCGCGGCTTCGACAACGAAGCTGCTGAAAGGGTGCATGAGCTGGCAAGGACGCTTACCTCACACAGCATGCTGCACTCCGCCGCCTCCAACAACGCCGACCAAAATAGCTCCTCCAGCACTCACAACACCCGCAACGCGGACTCGCGGTCCATCTTCTCTACGGACATGATGGGCGTAAACCCGGTGTTTACCAACCCGGACACCCCGGGCTACAATGCGAAACTAGACCCGAACAGCGATCAGTTCTCCAGTACGGCCTGGGTGCAGAATATGGCCAACATATCCTCCTCGGACCCGGAGTTTTACAAGCCGTACACTCTGGGGTGTGTGTGGAAGAACCTGAGTGCCTCCGGGGACTCTGCAGATGTGTCGTACCAGTCTACGTTCGTGAACATCGTGCCGAAGCTGCTCACGAAAGCATTCAGGTTGCTGAAGCCCAGGAAGGAGGAGGCAACGTTCCAGATCTTGAAGCCCATGGACGGGTGCCTCAACCCGGGCGAGTTGCTAGTCGTTCTCGGAAGGCCCGGGTCTGGTTGTACCACACTGCTAAAGTCCATCTCTTCTAATTCGCACGGGTTTAAGATCGCGAAGGACTCCACGGTCTCTTACGACGGGCTGTCCAGTTCGGACATCAAAAAGCACTACCGTGGGGAAGTCGTGTACAATGCCGAATCGGACATCCATTTGCCCCACTTGACGGTGTACCAAACGCTGTTTACCGTGGCAAGATTGAAAACCCCGCAGAATCGTATAAAGGGCGTGGATAGAGAATCGTATGCGAATCACGTGACGGATGTTGCCATGGCAACCTACGGTCTTTCGCACACAAGAGACACCAAGGTCGGTAACGATTTGGTTAGAGGTGTTTCCGGTGGTGAAAGAAAGCGTGTGTCCATTGCCGAGGTCGCGATCTGCGGATCTCGGTTCCAGTGCTGGGATAACGCCACCAGGGGGTTGGATTCTGCTACTGCCCTGGAGTTTATCCGTGCTTTGAAAACACAGGCTGACATCGGTAAGAGTGCCGCCACCGTGGCCATCTACCAATGTTCCCAGGACTCGTACGATCTCTTTGACAAGGTTTGTGTCTTGGACGACGGGTACCAACTTTATTTTGGGTCCTCCAAGGAGGCAAAGAAATATTTCCAAGATATGGGGTACGTTTGTCCTCCAAGGCAGACGACTGCAGATTTCTTGACCTCTATTACAAGCCCTACTGAAAGAATCATCAATAAAGAATTCATCCAAAAGGGCATCAACGTGCCTCAAACGGCAAAAGATATGGCCGAATACTGGCTGCAATCAGAATCCTACAAGAAGCTGATCAAAGAAATAGACGCCGCTCTGGCCGAAAACACAGACGAAGCACGTGTCATCATCCAGGATGCCCATCGCGCCAAACAGGCAAAGAGAGCCCACCCTTCCTCTCCCTATGTGGTCAACTACGGCATGCAAGTCAAGTACTTATTGGAAAGAAATTTCTGGAGAATAAAACAGAGTATCAGTATTACTCTGTGGCAGGTCATCGGTAATTCCGTCATGGCATTCATCCTAGGTTCTATGTTTTACAAAGTTATGAAGAAAAACGACACGTCCACTTTCTATTTCCGTGGTGCTGCAATGTTTTTCGCCATCTTGTTTAATGCCTTTTCTTGTCTTTTGGAAATTTTCAGTCTTTATGAGACAAGACCCATCACCGAGAAGCATAGAACTTATTCTTTGTACCATCCGAGCGCGGACGCATTTGCGTCAGTTTTGTCCGAAATGCCCCCCAAATTGATCACTGCTGTTTGCTTCAACATCATCTTCTATTTCCTGGTTGATTTCAAGAGAAATGGAGGTGTGTTCTTCTTTTATTTTTTGATCAATATTCTGTCCACGTTCACTTTGTCTCATCTGTTTAGATGTGTTGGTTCATTGACCAAGACCTTGCAAGAGGCCATGGTGCCCGCTTCGATGTTATTGTTGGCCCTTGCCATGTACACGGGGTTTGCCATCCCCAGAACCAAGATTCTGGGTTGGTCCATTTGGATCTGGTATATAAACCCGTTGGCCTACTTGTTTGAGTCCCTGATGATCAATGAATTTCATGACCGTAAGTTCCCCTGTGCTCAGTATATCCCTGCCGGTCCCGGTTACCAAGACGTTACAGGTACTCAACACGTTTGTTCTGCTGTTGGTGCTTATCCAGGTAATGATTATGTTTTGGGTGATGATTTCTTGAAGGAAAGTTACGACTATGAACATAAACACAAATGGCGTGGGTTTGGTATTGGTATGGCTTACGTTATTTTCTTCTTCTTCGTTTATTTATTCCTTTGTGAGTACAATGAAGGTGCTAAGCAAAAGGGTGAAATGGTGGTGTTTTTAAAGTCGAAGATCTCGCAAATGAAAAAAGAAGGCAAATTACAAAAAGGCCACCAGAACCCTAAGGATGTTGAAAATAGTGCAGGAAGCTCTCCGGATTCTGCTACCACAGAAAAAAAACTATTAGATGATAGTTCTGAGGGTTCCGAAACTTCTTCAGATAATGCCGGATTGGGTCTTTCCAAATCAGAAGCAATTTTCCACTGGCGTGATTTGTGCTATGTTGTCCCTGTGAAGGGCGGCGAAAGACGTATTTTGAACAACGTTGATGGCTGGGTGAAACCAGGTACTTTGACTGCCCTAATGGGTGCTTCAGGTGCAGGTAAAACAACTTTATTAGATTGTTTGGCCGAAAGAGTCACTATGGGTGTCATAACAGGTAACATCTTCGTCGATGGTCGTTTGCGTGATGAATCGTTCCCAAGATCGATTGGTTATTGTCAACAGCAGGATTTACATTTGAAAACAGCTACAGTAAGAGAGTCTCTAAAATTTTCCGCTTACTTGCGTCAACCTTCCTCGGTATCCATTGAAGAGAAAGACAAATACGTGGAAGAAGTTATTAAGATTTTGGAAATGGAAAAATATTCAGACGCTGTCGTTGGTGTTGCAGGTGAAGGTCTAAATGTTGAACAAAGAAAAAGATTGACTATTGGTGTTGAATTAGCTGCCAGACCTAAATTACTGGTGTTCTTAGATGAACCAACATCAGGCCTTGATTCCCAAACTGCTTGGGATACTTGTCAATTAATGAGAAAATTGGCCACTCATGGTCAAGCTATTTTGTGTACCATCCATCAACCCTCTGCTATCTTAATGCAACAGTTTGACAGATTACTATTCTTGCAAAAGGGTGGTCAGACTGTTTATTTTGGCGATTTAGGGGACGGCTGTAAAACTATGATTGATTACTTTGAAAGCCATGGTGCTCATAAATGTCCACCTGAGGCAAACCCTGCTGAATGGATGTTAGAAATTGTTGGTGCGGCCCCCGGTACTCATGCCACTCAAGATTACAATGAAGTATGGAGAAATTCAGACGAATACAAGGCTATCCAAGACGAATTGGACTGGATGGAAAAGAACTTACCAGGAAAATCAAAAGAACCGACCGCTGAAGAACATAAGCCTTATGCGGCACCATTAGGTTATCAATTCAAAATGGTTACCATTCGTCTATTTCAACAATACTGGAGATCACCTGATTATCTATGGTCCAAATTCACCCTGACTATTTTCAATCAAGTCTTCATTGGGTTTACTTTTTTCAAGTCTGATAGAAGTTTACAGGGGTTGCAAAATCAAATGTTATCAACATTCATGTACACCGTTATTTTCAATCCTATCCTACAACAATATCTGCCATCTTTTGTTCAGCAAAGAGACTTGTATGAAGCGAGAGAACGTCCATCAAGAACTTTTTCGTGGGTCGCGTTCTTCGTATCCCAAATCATTGTTGAAATTCCATGGAATATTTTAGCAGGTACACTTGCCTATTGTATTTACTATTACGCGGTTGGATTTTATTCGAATGCTTCAACCGCTGGCCAACTTCACGAGAGAGGTGCCTTGTTTTGGTTGTTTTCTATTGCCTTTTACGTGTACATTGGTTCTATGGGTTTGTTAGTGATTTCCTTCAATGAAGTTGCTGAAACAGCAGCTCATATGGGGTCTCTTATGTTCACAATGGCATTGTCGTTCTGTGGTGTTATGGCTACTCCTAGTGCTATGCCAAGATTTTGGATCTTTATGTATAGAGTGTCTCCGCTGACCTATCTGATCGATGCATTATTAGCCATTGGTGTGGCTAATGTTGACGTTAAATGTTCCAAATATGAAATGGTTAAATTTACTCCACCATCCGGAAGCACCTGTGGCGAATATATGGCTGGATATATCAAAATGGCTGGAACAGGTTATTTGGGCGACCCGTCTGCAACAGATCAATGTAGTTTCTGTTCCGTATCTACCACTAACGTTTTCTTAGCTTCCGTCAGCTCTCATTATTATAGAAGATGGAGAAATTATGGTATTTTTATTTGTTACATTGTTTTCGATTATGCCGCCGCAACATTTTTATACTGGTTAGCAAGAGTCCCTAAGAATAGCGGTAAAATTACTGAGAAGCCTAGCAAAAAATGAAACACTTTTCATTTCCATTTTTAGTACTCTTCACTTTTTTCCAGTTTCGGAAAACCACTTAATTTTTTATATAATTTAGATATTACATTTACTTAATTTCCTCTGATAGGTTTTTTTTTTCTTTCACTCAATAGACAATAGGCCACCTTTCTTTGGGCCCAAAGCCGAGAAGCACTCAGTGTAAACATTGCCTCGCTTTCTTTCAAAAAGTTTCAACTAATCTAAGCTTTCCTTAGTTATATCGAATGTTTTTGGTCTATATTTTATATTGTTAATGTTATATCTTGAAGTTAAATGACGGACAAAACCACTCTTTCGGAATCGAATTGAATGATCCCGTCCTGGTTGTTGGACTTAGAAATGCAAACGCCGAACTCGTACTGGCCTTTTTCGATCGGAATGATTTCCAAATTGACCACTGAAGCCTTAGTTGTAGTGATTGACCTGGTTAACGAACCATTATACAGAATTCTTCTGTTTGATCTTGGTAATAGCTTTGATGTCTTTCTATCAAAAATCACGACGTCCAAAAAGTTTATAGCGGAATTTTGTTTTCTTCTACATGTGCTAGTTGGATCAGCCAATATCTTTAAGTTGGTTCTTTCACCAACTTTAACTTCTGGATTATCAATCAATAGTTGTACTCCGAAAAACAATTTCCCAGTGTATATCGTGGACACCATCTTATGGTCCAACTTTTCTATGAATTTATTAAAATCTACCGAGCCTGTTACAGATTGATCTGTAGTTAGTTTCCAATTACATTTGAGCCTTGAAATAATGTGTTCACGGCACCAAAATTTCTGTCTCATTTCTATAGTCTGTTCCTCGTTCATTCCACTCTGAATGAATTGTCTCCCTTGATATATCCTCGGTATTGGCATAGTTTCAAAACTATGCTTTTTGTAATCAATTTTTCTTATAGGAACAATAATTCTTGAGGTATGGTTGGCTTCTACGTGATACTCATTACTGGTGAAATCCTCGAATTGAACATTCAATTTAATACCGTCTATCCAGGAATTCCTGAAGTCTAATAATAGCAATATAAAATCTCTAGGTTGGAGGTCAGTGTTATTGTGTGTTTGGTTCATTATGCACGTAATCCAATCCACATTTTCAACCTCTGAACTAAAGAACTCATTCAATGGGATAATGTCCATACTTGGTACCTCAATAGTTCTTCTTAATGTTACCTCATAGGGTATTGATAGCTTTTTCAAATAAATACAGGATTTGTCAGCAGCATTTACGCCATATTCAATCAACAGGTCAAATCCAGTAAAATTAAACGGTACAGCTGTAGTATCTAACTCTAAGTCAAAAGTAATAGTTTCATTTGGTTTAATAACCTTCGGCGTTTTAACAATTCGTATGCAAGATTTAGACAGCCAATCCAGCTGTTTTTCCATAATATATAAATCATCAGGTGGCATCTTTTTCCAATAATCAGACTTCAATAGTTGTTCAATATTATTTATTGGTATGATTCTGATATGATTTATTTCACAGCTCAGTGATTTGTTTCTCACCGTTACATGGAAACCAGTTTTCGTACCATCCAACATCATCCAAGAATTCTTTGTCATCTTAGAAGTACTCAGCAACTCTAGTTGTGGTTGTTCTGGTAGGATTTTAATCCTCACCTTACTGTATATGCATCTATTGTTCTCAACATCTTCTTCGGAATGGTTTGATTTTTTGGAGCTTTTTATAATATTGAACTGTTGAGAAGGTAGTTGTAAAACAGATATCTTTAATGACGTTACTTCATATATTCTTTGGTATGTTGGTTTTTTTATCATCAAAGGCAGCGTTATTAATCTCATTGTTTCGGCTTTGACGCTATATGGTCCCGAATAGGTCATTGCCTTTTCGTCGATTTCACAAAATTCCGATATCTCTTTATCGAGTTGAATACTGTCGATTGTAATATCAAATTTGAAAGGATTTTGTACTCTGCAAGTAAATTCTGCTTTATCACCAACTAGAAATACCAAAACAGGATATTTGTCATTGTCATTCAAAATGGATGAAGTTGCTTGAACTTGCTTAAATGGATTGAAAACTTCCTGTGGATCAATATCCTGTGAATTTTGCTTGTCTTTCAAATTTTTTAGGCTACTTATGTCCGATTCCAATGGAATTTCATTACAAATAGGGCCATTCTCCAGTATTCTGTTTAAAACAATTTCCCTCAAGAGAAAAGGATCCCAGTAACGTGTAATAGACTCGTTCATAATCGAAGGCTCGATATAGTCCTTTAAAAGTGTTTCTTGTTCAGGGCGGCTTAATAAATGCGTATATCTGGTAACCAGTATGGAGGTAAATTTGGCGACATACTCGAAATCATCAATCTTTCGCGAAACTTTGATGCAGAGTTGTAAAATTTTTTTTTGTAAAATCAACCAAGTGAATTGAGATGCGTCATTTACATTGTTTTCAGGTCGTCTTTCGTCAATACTGAATAGTTCAACAATCTTATCGAGTAACGACCTGTAGTCAGAGTGCCAAGCGATTTTATTCGTAGTCGCCAAAAGGGCCACCATTAATAACCGCAATACAAACAGCTGCTTTCTTTCATATCCTAAGATACGATAGACTTCAGCCATTGTTGCGTAGATATTTACTTGCGCTTCAACTTGCATTTCCTTCAATTGTAATTCAAAAAGCTTATTTGTGTAAAAATAGATTTCAAATCTTGGAAATATCGAATTCCTAGGAATATCTAACACAGCTACGCTATGCTTTTTAACAATGGAATCCAAAACGTCTTTCGAAAATTCAGAACTTTTATAGCACGAGGTCATAAAGGTCAAAGTCTTTAGCAAGGACTCACAATAAACCACCTGCGGAGCATACTCACTATTATGCATTAAGCTTAAATCGAAGTAGTAGAAGACCTTATCGGAGATGGATTTAATCAATAACGGGAGGTTGACGTTCTCAACATCGATATTAAGTGTTGGAGCAGACAAAGAAATCATTGAATTTCTAGGAGATTGCATAGCAGCTATCGATATGCTGTTTCTTGGTGTGCTTGTTGCAGTTGTTGTAGTGGCGGATGTCTTGGTATTAGAGTCTACGGGAGAGACACTTGTTGAACCAGCTTCAGTGTTGAGCTTTTCCACAGGGCAGATCAGGTTTACAATTTGTGGAATCTGATATGTCATATCGAGGTAAGACAGAAGTAAAAAGCAAATGGAAATACCATCGAGAGCAGAACCCAGCCACAGGTAGTCGCGTACTTTGTACAAAGTTGTAATCGCTTCAGTAAAGCTGTTAAGCGCATCGATGTATCGTCCCGCTATCAATTGGAAATTCCCCAATATTTTCAGTTGTCGGCCTAGTGACTTCTGTTGGGCTCTATTTTCAGAACTGGAAAGCGTGGTAGCTAGCTTCAAAGAAGCGGATCTCTTTAGACTGTTGGTGGTCATTTCGAAAGAAGATAATCTTTTGGAAGCAGTAGCAGCTGCGTTTGTCTTCGATGAACTAGAGACGGACGATTGCACCGCCCCCATGGATGCGGTGGACAGCGAAGATGTGTAGCTATTCTGTCTTATCAGCGTTGTTTTCAGTACCGAGTTCCCCGCGATCGCACCCGGTGATCTCAAAGTGACATGCTTGTATGAAGAGTAATAGTTGTTCAAAGCGATCAGAAAGTTTCTTGCTATGTCGCACATAATCGTCTCTAAACTTTTTTTCATATCCGGTGTGGATGTGAATGCATTTTCGATAGCATCTATGCCTTGTATAAACTCTGTAGTGAGCGAAGCCGAAGTGTATATTAAATTTGGTGAAATCAAAGTTGGGTATTTTTCCTTCATAAAGTTCAAATTGGTAGAAGGGTCACTGGAATCGTTCACTAGGCCAATGATGACAAACGTTTTTCTAAATGGCTCGAAATCATAGAGAAACAGTTCCAAGGCATTGTCATGATCTATGGTTAAGAACTCGAAAAATAGCCGACCGTGTGGAAACCCTTGCGGTGTGAAAATCGGACTGTCAATGGGAGTCACGTCGGATAAGTGAATTTCGCTGAATTCGGACAGGCTTTGAACCGCATCATTGAACTCGTTTCGCTTCCAGTGGCCAACCGGTATTACCAAAGTTCGAATTTTAGACGGGCCAACATAACTTGGGAAATGCTTGAGAATGTTCATGGTTTTTTTCTCCCCTATAAAAGACTATGCAACGCACCTCAACCAGCTCTATATAAGACAGTTTGAATGCCCGGATCAATTCTATTTCTGTGACAACACTTAATCGTCTACGTATACATATGTGTATATATAAATATATATACATATTTACACACTAATTCGAAACCTTTAAGATCTTTGTCACAATTCATGTATCATGATTTACGACGCGAGAAGTTTCGCGCCCTACTCAAAGAATGCTATACGTAAGGAGGGCTACGTAAAACGTATACAGTCTGCTCTACTCTCACTTGCGGAGCTGCTGCAAGACCTTCTGAGTAGCGTCCACGATGGCGACGTGCTCAGCAGCATGCACCCTCTGCTCATACTGCTCCAGCGTCTCCTTGCCCGGGGTGATTTCGAGCTGTTTCACCACCAATGGCTCGCCCTTGTCGACCTCCTCGATAACGTAGTGTACCATGCATCCGGCCATCAAGGGCTTGTTTTCATCTTGGCATTTCTGCCACGCCATCTCGATGGCGTGCGTGGTGCCGTCGAAACAGCCCGGTAGAGCTGGATGCAGATTCAATATCGGCACGGATTGTAGTTGGCTCAGAAAGGTGGACCCGAGAATCAACAGCCAGCCTGCACAAATGATTACATCGGGCTTGTCCTCAAGGACCAACCGCGCAAGATCGTTCTCAAACCGAGTTCTCGCATTGGCTCTTGCAGCTTTGTCCTCCTTCGGGATGGCTTTCGTGTATGGATACAGCGAGTGGACCCTAGTGGGGATGCCATTGTCTGCCGCCCTCGTCAACCCGTATGCATTCTTACTGGAAGATATGACAGAGACAATGTGGGCATCGTCGTCCAATTGGCCTTGCTTCTGGGCATCGATTAGGGCCTGCAAGTTGGAACCGGAGCCCGATATCAAAACGACAATCCTGGCCATGCTTCTGAGAGTTAGTACTGTGTGTTGTGTCTATCCTGTGCTTGCTGCAGATCACACCGCCGAACCGTATGGCCGCCACATCTACCCAGCTATTTAAAAGTATCGTTCTCTTTGCTGAAGACTCTTTATATCTTTCCTCTTGCTGCAATAAAAGACCGAGTCAGAGTCACTAGTTACGAGTCACCTGTTCGAATCCTCACGGACGCCATTTTCAGGCAAAGCTTCTATTAAAAATATTTTGATGAAACACTAGAACTACAACGTCAACGTTGACTGCCAAACGGGAGCCGTCTGTTCTTTAAGTTGGTGCTTCCTTCTTAGTGTGAGCCAGCATCTCTTATAGTAAACGGCGCCTGTCACGGCTTGGCTGCCTAGTGGCATGTTACACCCAGTCACCGCACCAGAGGCAGCCTGAAAAGTGTATCATCTTGAACATGGACACGAAATAGTGAGGTGATTGAATTTATGCATCCGGCTAAGAAGACCCAAGTCGAGTGTCCTCATATTATCCCCTGAAAAAGGAACGCAACGCTTCAATGATACATCTAGAGGACTACTGGGATGATGAGACCCCTGGGCCTGATAGAGAACCATCCAACGAGTTGAGAAATGAGGTGGAGGAGACCATCACGCAAATGGAGCTGCTCAAGGTGTCCGAGCTGAAGGACATTTGCAGGTCTGTATCCTTCCCCGTTTCTGGTAGAAAGGCCATCTTGCAGGATCTTATTAGGAACTTCCTGCAAAACGCTATTGTAGTGGGTAAGTCAGATCCTTATAGAGTCCAAGCCGTTAAATTCTTGATAGAACGGATCAGGAAAAATGAGCCCTTACCTGTTTACAAAGACCTTTGGAATGCCCTAAGGAAGGGCACCCCAGTGAGTGCCATTACTGTCCGTTCGATGGACGGAACTTCCACCGCGCAGCAGCAATCATCTGCAGTTATAAGACAGTCTCCCACGCATCGACGGACAACTTCCAGTACAGCTTCTACGTCTCGTGCGCCACCTGCGAACCCTCAGGTTACTCCTTCGGCTTCTTCCCCGGTACCGACAATCCATTTCAAGGAATCGCCATTCTACAAGATACAGAGACTAATTCCCGAATTGGTAATGAAAGTCGAAATTACTGGTGGTAGAGGTATGTGTTCTGCGAAATTCAAACTGTGCAAGGCGGACTATGATTTATTGACAAGCCCAGATAGTAAATACAAACTATATTTGTTTTCCGGGATGATAAATCCAGTGGGCTCTCGAGGTAACGAACCCATTCAGTTCCCGTTCCCCAACGAATTGAGATTCAATAATATTCAAATCAAAGATAACATAAGAGGCTTCAAGAGTAAGCCAGGTACGGCCAAGCCCGCAGATTTGACTCCTCATCTTAAGCCCTACACCCAGCAAAATAATATAGAGCTAATTTACGCCTTTACCACCAGAGAATACAAATTATTCGGTTATATCGTGGAAATGATCACTCCAGAACAACTTTTAGAGAAGGTTTTGCAAAATCCGAAGATCATTAAGCAAGCCACATTGCTTTATTTAAAAAAAACATTCAAAGAAGATGAGGAAATGGGCCTTACGACCACATCCACAATTATGAGTTTGCAATGCCCAATCTCATACACCAGAATGAAATACCCTTCAAAATCGATCAATTGCAAGCACTTGCAATGCTTTGATGGATTATGGTTTCTCCATTCTCAACTACAAATCCCAACATGGCAATGCCCCGTATGTCAAATCGACATAGCTTTGGAAAACTTGGCAATTTCTGAGTTTGTCGATGACATTTTGCGAAGTTGTGAGGACAACGTTGAACAGGTGGAACTAACCTCCGATGGCAAATGGACGGCCATTCTAGAAGATGACGATGAGGACGATAGTGACGGCGATGGCGGCGATAGAAACGATACCAACTCGAAGAAAGACACTTCCGTGTCTAACCATCCTTCAGTTTCTTCACATTCTAACGAACCTATTGTAATATCCCTTGACAGTGATGATGAAGAAATCAATACTCGTGTGAACAACAACAGTAACGACAATAACCAAGATTGTAGCAATATTAACAATAACAACAACAACAACAACAACAACAACAACAACAATAATAATAATAATAATAATAATAATAATAATAATAATGATAGTAATAATAATAATAAAAATAAAAATAACAATAACATTAATAACAATAATGATAATAATAGTAATAATAATAATGACAACGATGAAGATGATGACGATGACCAACTTATAGCAGATATAGCCAGCAATCACGCCGAAAGTGGCAATACAAATACGCCAGCCGATAAAAGTAGTGCATCTGTAACGTCAAAGACTCTGGATCCTAAAACGTACAAGCCCAATGCCTTGGAAACAACAACGCCAACAACAAACAGGGTTGTCCCTGAGTATGCCGAAAGCAGTTCCAATTATGTTGGTAGACAGTTACCGAATATTCTAGGCAAGACACCTTTAAATGCATCTGGAGTCGGCAATTCATTACATTTAATCTCTCCAAATGTCAGTTTATCATCTCCAACGCCTAGAAATGCAACTACAAATACAAATTCAAGTACTTTTAGTACACCTCCGGTACTAAGGATGAGCTCTCTGGACCCCGGTGGATCTAGAGCCGCAAGCCAAGCAACGATAAGGCCTTCTATGAGTACAACATATCCTGTCACCTCTACCACTAATCGATTAAACCAGCCCGAAGAATCTTTAGTCTACTCGTCACGTGAGCAATACAGAGATATGCCTCTTCTTCCTGATATACCTCCGACTTTCAGCAACGCACGTCCAAATGCTAACCAGTTTGCCAGTTCATCGGTATGTGGTGCTACCGTCTTTCCAAACAGCATGCTGAATCAGAGAACTAACTCTGTACCAATGGCAGATCTAAACACAAGAAATGACGTACGACAGATCTCGATGCCCATACTTCCAACACTGCCCCCCAACATTTCAACTCGAGCCAACTCTAACAAGTTGGCGCCTCCCTTAATAGCCAATAATAGCATTATTTCACGTTCCAGTCCTCCCATTGGTGCAAGTGCACCGCTACAGAGGTCTAAGCCCATAGTGAATCCATTCATTCCAAGAAGGCCATATGCTACTGTACTGCCACAAAAAAGACAGCTTTCTAATGCATCTGCAACATCAAATGGGCCCATAATGGGAACATGGAAAACACAGGATTATGAAAAAAAATCCAACAACGGTTAGAGAGTGATGACAGAAAAACGGTTGGTGCTGGAATTCCTGTTTGTAGCTATGCATACTGATTTTTCATTTTCATTTTCTATAGATATTACTAATACAGTCAGAGCGTCTTGTTTTTCTCCTCAGCTCTCGCAAGTTCATCATTGTCTGTATTCCAGCATTTACGATAGCATATATATACATATATACAAAAGAAATTGGTAACTTTTTAAAACTCGCTTTTTTAAGTTTGTAAGTCAGTGCACCGCTGTTATGAAACAAATGGAATTCCGACACTAACTTCCGTTTTATAATTTGCATAATCGGTCCCGAAGAACTCTATTAAGTATCTTTCCTCTAAACAAATTCTGTCCTTGAAAAATTTCCAAAGTACAGTAATAAAAATAAGCAGGGATATGGGATTTAGAAGAAGTAACTGAGTCCCGATGGCCCACCAAAAGAATCCAAAATAACTGGGATGTCTCGACCAGGAATATATGCCGGTTTTTACCAAGACATGATCAGTCTCTTTTTTAGTCTTCACTATGTGTGAAAACGACCGTCCCGCAGTATGCATGGCAACGGTTCTAGCATATTGTCCCAAAATAATTAATAGCCATCCAATTATGGTGCAGGCTTTGGTAATTCGAGAATAACTGAATGTCTTCACGTTAGGGCAAAGAACACTTTCTATAAGACACTCTAGAATGGCGAAAGAATGAGCCGCCATATAACTCTTCCCATTATTTAAAAGAAATGACTCAGAATGTACTTTAAGAGGGTTATATTTCGCTGTAATATAGTACTCCAGAAAATGAAATAGAGATAGGGCAATAATATAAAGATTGAAATTCTTGAACCTAGCTTGTGGTAACAAACCTACGAATACGCCCAGCATAATCCCCAACGTATAGGAGGTTTTGGTTACTTCGTGCAGCGAGTTGCGTTTAATGTCTGGATATTCACGTTCGTCATCAACATCTGGATGGTCTTGGGACATGCTGTGCTCAATGATCAGACGCACAGCAGAGAGAAAATGAAAAGAGGGAAAAGCAAGTTTTGCCCTGGGGTTTTCTGTGGTATCTTTTTTTTATATCATTTATCAAATCCAAGAATCGAAATTTTCAAAGTAAGAGGACCATGTAAAGAATTGTTTTAGCTCGTGCATTCGTTGAGGGTGATGAGTTGGCGTGAAACACCGTCGTCATGGTAACAAAGAATATTTCCGAAAAATTTTAATATATAATGGCGAAGTATAGAGGATTAAAAAATGAGTCTGTTATTGTCAGTTAGCACTGCCGTCTGTGTGGCCTACGCGCTGGCCACGACCCTGAAACTCGTTCAGGTTGGACGAGCCGCTCCTCAGCCGAGTACCTGAAGTTCTGGCCGAGCCTGAGTCGTCAGACTGAGGTAGTGTAATGGGGGAGGTGCCCAACCTTTGACCTCTTCCGCTAAACGATCTTGTTTCTCTTGGAGTTACCGGCACGTCGGCAAAGTTGTTGTTGGGTGCTGGTGGTGCATTGTGTGCACCCGTTATGCGAGCATAAAGGCTAGTAAACCACCACRGGGTAGGGAATTTCCCATTGGGCAAGACACCGTAATTTGGGTCGGCTTTTCTGGATATCATCCCCCATAGTGGACCCAGTGTACGTGTGTCTAGACATGTGTAGAGGTATCCTGTGGCGAAACCGATCAAGGAGATCACGAAGTTACCTTCATTAAAGACAAAGGAGATAAACAATTGGATCAGAGGGAAATACTTCCCCCAAACAGGGATCAGCCCATAAAACATAATCTTTGCATTCGCGTTGTCAATTKACCACGTATATGTGATGCACGAAATGAAACCAGAGGTGAGTACGAAAGGGTAGCCGGATCCATACAGGATCGTAGCCGTCATGGCGATAGTTAGTATACAGAAGCACAAATAGTAGACGTAGTGGAGTGACACCATGGGACCTTGTCTGTTGGACAAACCGGGACCAAAATGCACTTGTTCCAACTGCGTGGACCTATCGTAAAGAGTATAGAGTTCCATGAGCGCCGGCATGGCTTGTGGCGAAAGAATCAGGCAAGAAGTGACAAGCCTCCATATCTGAAACTTCTTGAAGGTCCAACTCCACATGTAAATGAAGTACATCGGACTGATAAACTGCAACCGAGCGACGATCGTCATGACTATTGAAAAAGTAAGTAAAGTTCTTGTCACTGGGGGGATACTCAACCATAATTGTTTTGGGCCCATGACGTCACCGTTGCCATTACGGCCTCCGTTTCCATGCAGTGTACGCACGTTCCTTGGACCTGGCATGATAACCTCGAGCTCAGCGTTTAGTACGATCTGTGACACGAGCTGAACCAAATCTCACATTTTAGTTCCTATCCTCTGGTAAGGCACTCTTCTATTTAAAATGAACACGATTGTTCAAAAAGCGAACGGGTAAGTCCGGGCTTTTTTGCATTTGAAATTTTTCAATGTACATGGGATGGATTCTATAAATCATTGAATAGTGATACGAAGGAACCGAATTGTAGTGCAAGTTGTTGGGTATTTGCTCGAGATCAAGATAGGTAAAAGCATTCTTTGGTTGTTGCTATGGCTGTTCACACTAATAGACAGATCCTTACGAGGGGAAAGAACTATGCTACAAAGCAATCAAAGAAATTTGGTACCGATGAGGTAACGTTTGACAAGGATTCCCGTCTTGATTATTTGACCGGGTTCCACAAAAGAAAAGTGCAAAGGCAGAAGAAGGCACAAGAATTCAACAAGGAGCAGGACAGGCTCAGGAGAATTGAAGAAAGACAGAAAGTTCGTCAGGAACGTAAAGAGATAATGGAAGAGCAGTTAAAGACGTTTAAAGAAAGTTTGAACTTGGAGGCCGAGATAGAAGATGCAAAAAAGGGTGATGTTGACGGTGCCAAGGTAGAGTCTGACGATTCCTGGCACGGGTTTGATTCCGATGAAGAAGAAGTCGATGGCGACAAAGAAGGCAACGACGTGAAGCCCATTTTGAAGAAGGGCGCCGTTACTGAAATATACGATGACTCAACTACAGTAGAAGTGGAATCTTTGGAGCCCAACGATAACTTTGAATATTTGGCCAACTTGAACAATGTCAAGTTGGAAAAGGCAGAAAAAGTGCTCACCCAAAGCATAAACAGAGCTACCAAATACGCCAAATTTTTAGGTGTGGATGACAAGCAAAAGAAGAAGCCAAAGGTAAAGAAGTTTAGATATTTGACCAAGAATGAAAGAAGAGTAAACCAAAGGAAGGCTAACGACAATAAGCGCAGGAGATGATGTACGTTTATAAGAGACAATCAGATAACTATGGATACGGTTTGTTGTTTTAACTTTTTGAAAGTGCTTAATTCCTTTTGAAGAATACATAGTGTATATATATACTTTTGTTTATTAATCTGCATGTAATATTTCGCATAACCCGCGCCTGGGGATAAACAGATCGATGAAGAAGGATAAAGACACCAGATCAAATAATATTCCCGAGGAGCCTTTACTCCTTCATTTGCTTACACATTTGGTATAATACTCCGCGTCTAGTTTGAAAATAACCCATATACCTCTTCTAATCACTTCCAAATATTGCATTTCGCCCTGGAAAAAAAGGCAATCTGTATTAGGAGCTACGAATTCCAAACCCTGGAACAAGTAGACCCATAACCACCAAAACCTAAGAACAACATCGATAACAATCGCAAAATGATACATGTTTTTTTTCAATGTAACTACACTCTTAGATTTGGACCTTAAATTTGACAACGAATCCAGCGACCAGTCCATTCTTATGTCCCAAAACAAGGTATACGAAGAATTGAGTAGCATGAACCATCTTTGCGCGTGGAGCAGCCTTTCTGAGTTGATCGAGCCCTCGTACACCCTTGATTGCCAAATGCAAAAAAGAATGGGGAGGTTACAGCTGTATTTCAATGCATTAAATAGTAATGTTTTATCGCGCAGTAAGCGGTATTCTCTTAAACATTGTAGTAATCTGACCAATACAGGGAAAAGAGCAACGGATAAGTCAAAATGCGTGAAGGGTTCTTTGAATATCAATGAGCTGAATAATGTGAAGTCTATCAATGGTTTCGCAAATGATGTTAACGTATCAGAGAGCAAGATATAGGTGTTTCTTAAGGAGCGCGGTGACGGTTCAATAAGCAGACATCTCCTGACACAATAATTTATTATTTGACAATCCCTTAGTAAAAACCAAAATATGATCATAGACTGGAGTAAGGGTAAAAAAAAAACAACTAAAACAATGTTATTGGCTGGCGCTTCTGCAACATTCTTGTATTCGAAAAGAAGCACAGTGATGAAATGGAAAGGTATAATGAGCCGTGTTATTTTGAGAGCAAAATTCCTTGCTGTTCTATGCAATTGCGGTAAAGTATAGCCTGGACGTATGTCATGCGGTACTCTGGTGAGTATAACTTGAGATATGTCCAAACTGTTATGCGAGAAAAATCTTAATATCCATGTCCAGATCCAAAGTGCAAGTACCAAAAGTACAATGAAACGCTGTGGAGCTGGAACTTTGAATACAGTTGAGAAGTACAGTCCTTTAGATGCGATGTCACTTTTCTCCATATTTTGCGATCCAACCTATTGCAGAATTGATGATTGTTGGTATAATGATAATTATATTATAATGGTACTGGTGGCTTGAAATATGTATCCCTGCTCTTAATGATTACTGGCCATGAATAGCGCGAGTAAACCAAAAAAGGCCTTGCTTTGCCTTGTCCTTCTGTTGTTTTTGAAATATTTTCAATGTTTGTATGTTATTTTTTCAGATGACGACAACAGCCAGAGAAATCGGACAATATAAATCAGTACGTACCAGTTTAAAATTATATCATATGAAAAAAGCACAGATTATTACATATCGTTGGGTAGTTTGTGTTGCAGTAAACTTCCATATTGTGCAACCTTACCAGGTAGACCAAAACCCGAGCTCAATGATGGTTCCCAAAACAATTTTTGTGTGCTCGGCCATATGATCGAAACTTAATCTATCTAAAGTATCCATAGTACTGTGGATATATTTGTTGGTTTTTTTGAATTCACTTTCAATTACAAAGGAGCCTGGAAACCCATTCCTGGTGGCACTGCCATGGTCACTACAAGCATAACCACATTCTGTGTCCCTGTAAGGAATGGACAGGTAAGAATCAATGATTAATTTTATAAAATCGGTCAACGCGGGGGTAGTGTAATCGGTCACGATGCCCACATGTTCATCTTTTGGATTAGACACATATCCTGTCATGTCTTGTTGTAGCATTGCTCTCACTTGTTTTCCCTGCTTGGCGTATTCGGTGAAAACATCAAGAGAACCCAGTAACCCACCCTCTTCAGCAGAATAGAAATGGAACTCAACAGTATTATTAGGTCTGTGGCCCACCTTCAAATATTTTTCTACATATAACCTCAAGGCCTCTAAGTTGGTTATCGTACCTGACCCATTGTCATCTGCGCCAGGAGCTGCCATTATAGATGGTAATAATAAATTGATCGAATCTTGATGAGAACCGACCACTATGACATCTTCTGGATTTGTGAGTCCCAAAATCCGAACGATAATGGAATATTGCTTCCACTCAACATGGTCAAAATGATCGATAGTTAAGATATCCTGTGAAACACCTTCCGTAATGTTAACGATAGTGGCAGCTAACCAATTGGCTGATTCAAACCCATATTCGGATTTGTAATAACGAGTATAAAAACTCGTGAACTTTGCCAAGTTCTTGTACATGGAATCCTTGTCAATATTGGAAATTAAGTCATCCACGATTCCTTTATTTGATATATCAGTGGGATATGCATATACTGGGACTTCCGGCTCCTGTTCTTTGTTAAAAAAAGATAAAGAAGAAACATGCTTGGTCACATCAAAAAACTTGACACCTCTTCTACGGAGGTTCAGTTTTTCTGATTCAGGAACTTCTATCATTTCATTTTCACTCAATTGTAACACCCTTAAAGGCTCGGATGGGAGGGACCACACTGTTGTTACAATACCTCCAACCAAAGCTAAGAGAGATTTTATCTTCATTTCTTAATCAATCTACCCTTGGCGAGTTAACTAGATGCCGTGGATATATGTATATTATTTATCCTTAAAATTCAGCCTTACTTATCCATAAATACTTGGTTTTAGCTCATTTACAGCGGCCCGAAAACATCAAATATTTGGTTTAAAGATATTGTAAGTTTTCCACATCAAACGATTCAAAGAGAAATCGATAGAAAAGTTTGTGTAAGCGTACTGTAGTATTATTGGATTCAGATATCAAAAGTTAATCTTTTTCATATGCCATACGCTCATCCACATGCAGTGAAAGAATCAATGAACGGAATCGATGAGAACATAAAGAATGACGAAGATGTGGCTTTCGAGTACGAAATTCAAAAGACACCACAGAGCGTACTTACGTGGAAACGATACCTCCAGTATTGGGAAAATAACGGGAGAACAGATGATCAGATTAGGTGGCTATATGAAAGATTTTGCTCCCAATTTTCAACTGATACAAGTATATGGGAAGAATATATACGATGGGAATCGACTAGAAAAGTAATCGGAGCCTCACGTATTTTATCGCTATTCCAAAGATGTTTAAAAGAGTGTGTTCAAGATTGCGATAAGATATGTCTGTCCTATTTGGAGTTAGCGATAGAACAATGTGATTTGACGACAATAAGGGACGCTATGAATTTATCTTTAATAAGAGTAGATACCAAGATGCATTCAAAAGTTTGGGAACCTGTTTTGCGATTCATCACAGAAAAGTTTTTACTTTTAACACAGTTAGATTCGACGCAAGAGGAAGATGAAGAAAATGTTGATGAAGCTGAATTAATAAATATACTTTTGACAAAAGGTTTCACAAAAATAGGCTTTATCAGTGAAGAAATAGTGGAAAGTAAAAGTATAGGTGATGTTTGGTCGGCCCAAATTTTAGAAAGATATCTAAGAGTGACGCCCCAGCAAAAACAACATGAAGTCCTGATGACTCTCGCGAAAACAAGAGATAATTCTACCGTCAATTCAGTGTACAAAAAATATTTAATAAAAGATAGAGATAGTGGCAAGTATTTTCCCAATCCAAAATTAACATTTTCGCTAAATTTCAACTATTTGGTCACCCTGGAAAAACTGGGTTTAGATGAGCAATACGAGGAATTCATGAATCAGATGAAAGTTTTATATGCTGAAAACTGGGTCTTTTTGACTTTGTCCCTTGCCAGACATTACACTTCTCGTGGTAGGCTTGACCAATGTGAAGATTTGCTGCAAAAAAGTTTACAGGAAACAATGAAGTATACTGACTTTGATCGTGTTTACAGTTTCTACCTCCTTTTTGAGCAACAATGCTCTCAAATTATTTTAGAAGAGTTAAAAGACAATAGCCCCAAGTCCTTTAATCGAGAAGAATGGGTTGCAAAATTACAACGCCACATGGCGACATTTGAATCTTTAGTAAATTCACATGATATATACTTGAATGATCTAGCATTAAGGCAAGACCCTCATGTGGTTGAGACGTGGATGAAAAGAGTGGCTTTACAAGAAACACCTGCGGCGAAATGTAATGTATATGCAGAGGCCGTATTGAAGATTGATCCTCTCAAAGTAAACACGCCCGGTTCTTTTGGTAAACTATGGCGCCTATATGGAGATCTGTATTGGGATAAGAAGGCCACTAGTACAGCAAGGGAGTTATGGGCACAGGCTCTGAAAGTACCATTTCCTTTCGTACAAGATCTGGAAGAAATTTATTTAAACTGGGCTGAGAAAGAATTAGACAACGAAGGAATTGAGAGAACGATTTGCATACTTGAAGATGCATTAAAAATACCGAAAATTCCCGATATCTTAATTGAAAAGTTTAATAGCGGACGCAGGAGAGTGCCTGCCCAAACTGTAATATTCAACTCGCTGCGCATCTGGTCCAAATACATTGATTACCTGGAGGCCTATTGTCCAAAAGGCGCTACTTCATCCAGCAAACTGTTCAATAAGACAAAAGCAGCATATAACAATGTTGTTGATCTGAGGTTGATTACTCCAGCAATGGTGGAAAATTTTGCAATGTTTTTACAAAGTCATCAAGAGGTAGTAGATAGCTTTCAGGTATATGAAAAAACGATCCCCCTGTTCCCACCTGAAATCCAGTACTACTTATGGATTGAGTACTTGGAAGTAGCAACCTCCCCTCAATTATCATCTTTAAGTCCTGAACACATCAGATTTTTGTTCGAAGAAGCGCTGAATAGTTTATGTTCGCATGGCATAGACTGTAAGACGATTTTTATTGCGTACAGTACTTTTGAAGAAAGGCAAAGCGGCTTGGTCAGGAAGAGTATTGAAGTGTTGCATCGAGGTGCTGTCTCGGATGCTGTCAGTATGAATACGCATCTTGAAAGTAGACTACAACTGTGGAAAATGTGTATCTCGAAGGCCGTATCTACTATGGGTCCATCAGTAGCCAGAGACTTGTATCAAGAGTGTATAAAGGTCTTGCCGAACTCTAAGGCAGTTGAGTACGTGATAAACTTTTCAGACCTTGAGGCCTCTTTGGGAGAAATTGTACGAGCTAGAGAAATTCTGGTTTATGGTGCAGAGCTTCTACCTCCATCCAGAAATACAGAATTATGGAACCGCTTTGAGATTTTCGAGTTGAAACACGGCGACAAAGAAACTTACAAAGATATGTTAAAGCTGAAAAAGCTACTGGATTCTGGCATGGTAATTGATTCGGAAAGTGTTAGCCAGGCGAAAGGTAACATCAACTTCGTAGCAGCTGCAACCACACATGGACCAAATTCGCGCGGTACAGTTGAACAAGGTAATTCACAACCGATTAACCCAGACGAAATAGAACTAGATATATGATATACTCTACATAGATCTCAAATACTCCTGGAAAGTACTAAAGCTTGGCCTTACCACCGTTACCAGTAGTTACCAATGGTTATTTTTCCTTCTTGTACACCCGTACATATATGGTGATTGGGTTGTAAAATAGCCCAAATAATAAGTTATTCTGTTACAGCAATACAAGAACAAGGAGCTCTCGTGAAGCAGTTATGCACAGGCCTGTGAATCGTGCTTAATACTGCGTAGAACCAGTTAATTGCCAATGTAAACTAAGCTCTCCTCTAGTTTCTTTGTATCACCATAATATTTTGCTTTCCCTTCCGCGCAAACGTGAGTGTCTCCCTCTAGCTGTTTCTTTTCCGTCTGGAAGCGACAGCCTAGACTGCCTGGCTTTAGGCGGAGAACACCTGGCTCCTCCTTTCAGAGAAGAACGCGCGTTGCCGCGCCTAGGCAGAACAAACAACTGCGCTTCTGCGATCTTCCTAATTGTCGTATCTCCTTTAGCGGTACGTTACTAGTAAATGAAGATGGAATAAAAGATACCAATAATATTATTTACATACTTTTGGTTGGAAGAATCATAAGTGCCCAATAAAAGGATAGATCAATAGTCAATATGCCTCCAAAGTTTGATCCAAATGAAGTTAAGTACTTGTACCTGAGAGCTGTCGGTGGTGAAGTCGGTGCTTCCGCTGCTTTGGCTCCAAAGATCGGTCCATTGGGTTTGTCCCCAAAGAAGGTCGGTGAAGATATCGCCAAGGCCACCAAGGAATTCAAAGGTATCAAGGTTACCGTCCAATTGAAAATCCAAAACAGACAAGCTGCTGCTTCTGTTGTCCCATCTGCTTCTTCTTTGGTCATTACTGCCTTGAAGGAACCACCAAGAGACAGAAAGAAGGATAAGAACGTCAAGCACAGTGGTAACATTCAATTGGATGACATCATTGAAATTGCCAGACAAATGAAAGACAAATCTTTCGGTAGAACTTTG
This sequence comes from Saccharomyces eubayanus, assembly GCF_001298625.1. Classification (NCBI taxonomy): domain Eukaryota; kingdom Fungi; phylum Ascomycota; class Saccharomycetes; order Saccharomycetales; family Saccharomycetaceae; genus Saccharomyces; species Saccharomyces eubayanus. The sequence goes on from NC_030977.1 coordinate 1,062,856, forward strand.
GCTTCCGTCACCAAGGAAATTTTGGGTACTGCTCAATCTGTTGGTTGTCGTGTTGATTTCAAGAACCCTCATGACATCATTGAAGGTATTAACGCTGGTGAAATTGAAATTCCAGAAAACTAAGATTGTTTATAACATCAAAAATCCATTCCATATATTATTCTGTACTTTTAATTTAAAGGCTTTAATCTAACATAAACCAAAAAAATTTTACTTTACGTTTTATTTTCGTTTTTCTTCTTTTTTTTTGTTGTAGCACCAAATTGTAGAACGTTTGATTACATTCAGGGACCTAATGAGTGTGATTAAATTTTTTTCATTATGAAAGAAATTTGGCTCACACTTAAATAAGGTATTAGGTTCCTATTTTACCAATCAAACAAGATAACTTTAGACGCTTACTCACCAAGATAAACTACTTTTTTCAAAATGGTTATATTGGTCCATTTTCAACGTCATACATCTTACGCCATTGAATAATCGCAGCCCTCTCTTGCTAATATCTTACTATGTAAACTCTAGGAAGATCGTTCTACTCAACATGTCCACTCACTGAGGACTCAATTTTTTTTCAGCTTGAGAAGTAATTACTGAGTGGGGCTTTGTTTTGTTAACTAAATGGAAACCGTATTGACTATTTTAAAACTGAACTGGCTTGTTCGTAGATGAATTTTTTTTTTTATATTATGTTTCTTTATAATCGTTTTACAGAACTAAAATCAAATCCCCTTTTTCAAAAATAATGCACATCATTAATCTTACACTTCTTAAATATCATATGAATAAATAAGTGATTTGACCTCTCAGCGTGGACACCTCATTTTTATTTTGTGCGCAAGGTACATGCTATACTAAATATAAAATAAGAAGGCTAGAAATCACGCTCAACTTATATTTGCTAGATTCTTAATCACTTAATCACTCCATGAATATAATTGCATTGAAAATGCGTCGATTTCGCTTCCAATCAGCTTATCGTAAGTGTAAATTAACTTTCAATACTTCTTCAATACTTCTTTTATCTTTGAGGAAACTGTTTTGAAACGGATTAATCAGGAAAATATGTGTCAATAAATCATCGCGGTGAAAAATGATAGACAATGAATTTCATTTGGACTAGACAGGATATTCATCTTTGACATGGCTCCGATAAAACAAGATAACCATGTCCAAGTTCTCCTGGAAAGACTTGATTCAGCTCGGCTCACCTAACAAAGCGTATGAGTCTAGCTTAGCATGWATCGCCCACATAGATATGAATGCATTTTTTGCACAGGTTGAGCAGATAAGATGTGGCTTAAGCAGAGACGATCCGGTGGTTTGTGTTCAGTGGAACTCCATCATTGCAGTCTCTTATGCAGCAAGAAAGTATGGCGTATCGAGAATGGATACGATTCAGGAAGCTCTAAAGAAATGTGATAATCTTATACCAATTCACACAGCCGTTTTCAAAATGGGCGAGGATTTCTGGCAGTATCATGATGGATGTGGATCTTGGGTACAAGATCCGGCCAAGCAAATACATGTGGAAAATCACAAGGTGTCATTGGAACCATATAGAAGAGAGAGCCGCAAAGCTCTAAAGATTTTTAAAAGCGCATGCGATTTGGTCGAAAGGGCAAGTATCGATGAAGTATTTCTCGATCTAGGTCGTCTTTGCTTCAATACGCTAATGTTCGATGAGGCATACGAATTACAAAATGATATGAAGCTCAAGGACATATTAAGTACCATTCGCGAGATATTCATAGGGGGCGATTATGATATAAATTCTAATTTACCTCCTATACCTGAAAAGATAAAGTCCTTAAAGTTTGAAGGCCACGTATTCAATCCCGAGCACAGAAACCTCATCACTGATTGGGATGATGTAGTACTAGCGCTAGGTTCTCAAATAACTAAAGGAATCAGAGATACTATAAAAGATAGTCTGGGGTACACAACTTCATGTGGTGTGTCAAGTACCAAAAACGTTTGTAAATTAGCTTCCAATTACAAGAAACCTGATGCTCAAACAATTGTGAAAAATGACTGCCTGTCTGATTTTTTAGATTGCGGGAAGTTTGAAATCACATCATTTTGGACCTTAGGAGGTATCCTTGGCAAAGAACTAATGGATATCTTGAATCTTCCGAATCAAAACAGTATCCAGTACATCAGGGAGGCCTGGCCTGACAACCCTGGCCAGCTTAAGAGTTTTTTGGATGACAAAGTTAGAGAAGCAGATTTCGATCGTTCAGCAAGCAATGTCGACCCTCTCAGGACAGCAGATTTGGCAGGAAAATTATTCGAGTTGAGCAGGGGCCAATACCATTTGCCTCTAAGTTCACGCCCTGTTGTGAAAAGCATGATGTCAAACAAAAATCTTAGAGGTAAATCGTGCAATTCAATAGTGGATTGTATTTCCTGGCTCGAAGTGTTTTGTGCCGAACTTGCCTCCAGAATCCAGGATCTGGAACAGGAATATAGCAAGATTGTGATACCAAGAACAGTATCTGTCTCTCTGAAAACAAAATCTAATGAAGTATATCGAAAATCTGGTCCAATTACTTACAAGAGCATCAACTTTCAAAGTCATGAGCTTCTAAAAGCTGGTGTGAAATTTGTCACTGAGCTTGACGCTAAAGGCAAAAATACAAGATACTACCCTTTAACTAAATTAAGCATGACAGTTACCAATTTTGATATTTTGGATTTACAAAAAACTGTTGTTGACATGTTTGGCAACCAAGCCAATACCTTTCAAAGATCCATAGACAAAGAACGCGACAAGAAAGATTCCGGGTCTAGAGATGTTAAAAGTGGCCCAAGATTTGAATGTTCGAAATGTCAGATTACTTTTGCTGATGAAAGGGCTTTTCAAGAGCATAGAGACTACCATCTAGCCTTAAAATTGTCCGAAGGTCTGAACGGTGCTGAAGAAACGTCCAAAAATTTGTCTTATGGAGAGAAGAGACTGCTCTTTTCAAAGAAAAGATCAAATCCACAAAACTCTGATACCCCTCGAAAGAAACAAACTTCATCCTCGAAAGATATTCTTTCGTTTTTCGCAAAAAAATAGTCCGTCTTATATATATTCTATAGATTTGGCAGTCTGAGTGTTTCGATTCTTTGACCTTATTTTTCTGGATAATGCACGTAAAGTATACAGAACTAGACTTGATCCTGAAATTCAAGCAAGCCTTTGAACTGGAAGATATATAGGTATACTTTTGTTATAAATGATCTAAGATAAAGTTTTAATATGGGATCTAGTGTTCTATCACAGGTCATGTTGTACCAAAATATCTTAGCGATCCTGGCGATTTCAGAAGAAAAAATTATTGCTGAAACCATTTATTGACCTGGTCCACAGAATGCTGCCCATTTTGCTCTGATTTATGTCATCTTTTAACACCGCATATAATAGTAATAGATGGACAATAGTTGAATCTTGTTCCAACAGTTTGAGGTTGCCTATTTTGACATAAGGAATGTTATGTCTAGAATTGCCTATTCCAACATAATATAATGAGGTCTGTTCAGACACATTCAGAAGGGCCCCAGTTATTGAGGTATAGTACCCGATAACTAATATATATAAAATATAATACCGAGGCAACTTGGCCGAGTGGTTAAGGCGAAAGATTAGAAATCTTTTGGGCTCTGCCCGCGCAGGTTCAAATCCTGCAGTTGTCGTTATTTTTTACTGCAGAATTGTTTTTCTACTATTCTTCTAAAGTGGAGTTAGTCACACTGATATCTGCTTTCCAAGTATCCAAGTGTTCGCACTAAACAAGAGCTACAGCAGGAATCATCACAACATCCTCTTTTTCCTGTTAAACTAGATGATAAATTCTGGGATTCCCTTTTGTTAGCTGTGTCAATATTATGTATGAGAATTATACTTAAGGTTCCCCTCATGGATCTAGAAGTCCACTAAGAAAATTGACAGTTTTGAATAGCATCATAAATAATTTTGTCCTCGTTCATTTGTCATAATAAGGTATCAGTCCTTACGCTCCTGCTTCCAGTAATTTCGATGACAGGTTGAATATTTTTTTACTAGTCTCGCAATTTATGTTATCCCTTAACACCGTATATAACAATATCCTTGTAACAATAAAATTTTCTATCCGTTACACTCCTAATGTATAGACAGCAGTTGATACTTGTTCCAAAATCTTCGTTCTTTATTGCTTAAATATTTTGCTTCTATTAATAGTGATTTGCTCTTTCCAACAACGCGGTAGAGCTATTTTCGCTTGCTGACCCGTTTGCTTGTAGAAAATTTTTTAGCTAATCCAGAAAGATAAAGAATAGCACATTAATAGTAACTCTTCAAAAGGCATCCATTCTACCAATTCAAAGGCAGTGTCCCATTACAGGCACTCGATACTTATCCCATTCGCTGACAAAACTCTCCGCAACATACTCTCCATTGCCAGTAAGAGGAAGACTACAATTTTCGAGTTCTGTTTTTTGTTTGTAAACATTTACCCCATAACATAAACTTAAGTATCATTCGCTGCCGCTTTATAATCCAAGTTAAATTTTTCATTCCAAACTACCGAAAGGCTACTCTCACTTCTCCTTCGTTGAAATAAGCAAGCTGAAATCAAAGAATGTATAAAGATGGTCTCACTAAGTATAAAAAATGTTCTGCTCCTCATATCATTAATGAATGCAATTGCAGCTTATACCAATGATACTTCATACTCATATTTATACACTAGTGGAATAGATAGTACGTCGTCGTATTCAATAAATGGGATATACAGTACTGAATCCAGCAATAATGAAAATRGAGAAACATCGAGCCCTGAAACCACCACATTGGCTGGCCAATATAGTGAAAGTGAAAGGGTATCAACGAATGAAGGACAAAGTTCTACCATTTCTCAACAACTTACCTCTGCTGCTGTCACCGTACGAAGTTCGGACTTTATGTCGAAGTCAACGATAGTAGCGACAGCAAGTAGTAGTAGCGTTCCCAGACCGATTCAAGCTACCAGTGAAGCACCATCACTTTCACAAATTTATAGTTATGACACAAAACCTGTTTCAAGATCAGTACTTTCCCAATCATCGAGTAGTTCATATACATCAGATGCCACAGCAGTACCGAGAGGAACAAATCCAATAATAACGACGACCTTTTCATCTTCCAAAGGCGAAATAATACCAACTCAAACTTCTGCCGCCAGTCGCACAGCTAGCCTTGCGCAAGTGGTACCTGAGTCCTCAAAACTTTCTCGTACGACCTTAACGACAACAACCCATGTTTCAAACGGTGAAACAACACAAACTCAATTTTTTAGCACAATATCGTCTATGATACCAACTGAAGAGTACACTATAGACGAATTCTCTGGAGACTTCATCACCAACGACCCTGGTGGGGAATTGATTGTGGAATACTCATCTAGCCAAACCGCTACAATTATTTTATCTTCCAAAGGTGAAACTATATCGACCAAAACTTCGAGCACCAGTAACGCTGCCAGTATTTCGCAAGTTGTTACCGGGGCCTCACAGCTTTCTCGTATAACTTCAACCATAACAACACAAAGCGCAAGCATAACGCAAACCCAGCCTTTCAGCTTAATTTCATCTATAAAATTGACTCAAGTGTCTAGTACGAGTGAATGGGAGACCTCCGAAAATGACGGCGGAATTTTCACCAAATACCCCAACCAGGAATTAATTGTAGATGATCCGTCTAGCTTGTCTCTTAAAACAACTGTATCATCTTCAATAAAAAGTCAAAGTGAACACACTGAATCTAATTCAATCACGAAATCTTCGACATTGAATCAAAATYCCATAGTTACCAGTATACCGTACGCTGAAGCTTCAACTTTGAGCACGATTCCTTCTGTGTCTTCGTACACATCCTCCCCAGCCGCAGTTGGTCCTTCTGCTTCTCCATACACATCCTCCCCAGCCGCAGTTAGTCCTTCTGCTTCTTCGTACACATCCTCTTCGGCTGCAGCTGCAGTTGGTCCTTCTGCTTCTTCTGCTTCTCCATACACATCCTCCCCAGCCGCA